>NC_056436.1:24237168-24537168 GCF_018296145.1 Oncorhynchus tshawytscha | reverse complement strand
ACAACTTTAACCTGAAGAGAGAACCAAAGATCAGTACAGTGAAGGAAACTTAAGACTTGAGCAGGGTGGGGTGTTGATTGGACTGCTCTACCACTTCAGTGCACAGAGGATGGATTTGGGTCCTTACAGTCTTGTAAGATGTTGAAGGTTGGCAGAAATATGTCTATTATATAAGTCACTACTAGGCACAAAAGTAACTCCCCAATTTACTTTTGTTGATGAGTTTCTGTCCATTTAGCCGAAGCTTGTTGCCATAGAATTCATCCTCCACTTTGCAAAAATAAAGACAAAAAAAATCAGTTAGCCACTGCAGGTAGGCCAGAGCCTTTTAAATAGTAGGGCAATTCCATTCCATATCAATCAATTCACTTGACCTCATCTCTTCATTCACCCGTGAGCGAAATTGTATAAATGTGATTTCAAGACCTGAATGACCAAGCTTTAATAAGGAGAGGTGCTCAAATTCGACCCATATGGATCCCCTCAAATTGTTGCAGATATTGATGCCAAATACTAATGATACCATTACCCATTTTTTTTCTCCTTGAGTGCATCCCATTGAAAATCTAAAGGCATAACTCTGTAACCACTCACTTGCGTGCTATATCAAGGTATATCAACTTTCATGATAACATAATGAAAGGACTGCACATATTTCGCCACGTCATTGTAGTCTTTGGGTACACTGGGTAGTCATCCTCAGGTTCATCCTCATAGTCATTGTGCTCTGGATCCTTTTCATCATCTTCCTCCTCATCCTTGTACTGCCTTGGCGCCTCCTTTTTTGCCGCTTTTGAACCTCACTTGATGAAGACCTGACCAGGTCTTAGCTGAACTCCAGCGTGTAGGGAGCTTGTGTGTCCCAATGGTCATGGAGGAACACAGCTGGCGAGTGTGTAGTGTCCAGTAAGGTCCGTGTCCAGGGTTCAGCAGCTTGTGGGTACTCCACCTTAGCAACTGTCTCAGGGCAAGTGCCTATACAAACAATCCCTGCATGCTGTAGCTCCTTGAAAAAGTAGACATTTACAACACAATAAAGTTACAAAGGGCAGTCGATTGTGATTTTCTGGTAGAACAAGCCTTTGGGGAATCAAGAACTATATACATGTAATGTCATAGATGGGAAACATTGTTAACAGTTATGTTGGTGGTCCACTCTATGGTAATGCTAATGAGTGCTCACATTACAGTGGGGGTGTGGCCATGAGAGCACGTTAACTGGCTAATGAATGGCCCCACCCAGCAGTCTGTCGACCAATCGTGTTGTCATGCTGCGTCTCGCTGTTGCTGAACTAATCGTCACCAAAGATTATGGATGTACTGACAAGATACATCTCTCCGCCCTAGAAATAGGAGTCATTGACCACAAAGCGTCATGACTGGCTGTCTAGCTCCCCCTATCCTTTTTTAAATTTTAGATTGGTGGATACATCTCATTATTGTAATCATTTTTGAATATTCTATGAGGGTTGTTGAAGGCAACCACCTGTATTCAATGGAGAGGGAGAGGCTATCCTACTATCATGAATATCCATAGGCATTATCGAGACAACTCCGATATTGTTTTTTTCTAAAAGTTGCCGACATTTCACATATCCTACTTATATCAGAACACTCCAGACAACTTAAGCATTACGAAACATATATTCGATTATATAAACCTCACGTAGCAAATAAGCCATAAATGTTTTGTTGTTGACCAAATTCGATACACATTGACCTCCATACAAAAACTTGGTGGGCAAAACAACGAAAAAACGCCACCTGCTGGAGGGAGACAGATTTCCCGCAGAGTTGGGCCTCGCTCTTCATCAGCCATCACGCAATCCCTTCTCAAAGTCAGGGTATGGGTCGAGAAACCTGCCTATTTTCCTCGAAAGTACGTAATGTGTCTATTTCTAAGCTATACGATATTACAGTGAACAAGTTAATTATCTCACATATCTGAAGATATTCTTGTTCACGAAATCATGCTAATGTCGGTTTTTGAGCTAGCACTCAATTGTCTCCCATTCACTCCTTAAAAGAGAGTTTTCCTTGTCCAGAATAGCCCAGCCCAGAATGCACCGTGCCCATTGACCACGCATGGGCAACATTGACTATGGGCGTTTTCAGTGGAGTTTGCCAATTTCCTCAAAAGTATCTCTGACTTGACCCTTGTGAAGCTTGCAACAGTTAAATCACTTCCGCGTCAAGTTTGATGATCCTTCAAATTAAAAGTCTGACCTGTAAACGGTGAAAATTAATGCAAAAAATATGGAAAATGTGCACCATTATCATCATATCCTACCAATAATCAAGCACATAAGAGACATCGTAGAGGAAAATACAATCTGCACAAGCAAGAGTATCAGTATGTTGCTTTTTATTGGAAAGAGAGTGTAGCCTATTACAGGTGTATTTACACCTCATGAAAACTACATAAATAAATCAGAGGCGTATGGGCGACATTCTTGTTTTTTTCCATAACATTTAAATGAATATTTTCCAATATTTCAATCAAAAACTTTAATCAGTATTTGTTCATGCTCTTTTTTAAATATATATATATATTTTTTTTAAATCTAAATGTTGGTTTGTGATCAGTACCCCACTGGGCACACACTGGTTGAATCAACGTTGTTTCCAAGTCATCTCAATGAAATGACGTGTAACCAACGTGGAATAGACATTGAATTGATGTCTGTGCCTAGTGGGAGGTTTATTTTTTCAATCATTCAAAGGATACAATGTGCCTCACAAACTGGTGACAGTGTATTTATTATTTGTGATTATTTTGTTGCAATATCTTATTTGCATTGCACAAGACTATGGAATTACTTTTCCCATCACTGTCATATTTTATGTATTTTCCAGACATGTTAATATACATATTTGTCAATTTAAACACATACTTGCTACAAAGTTTGAGAAGAAATATACATTAACATTCATATACAATTCAACATTTACAGCTACAATTCATCATGTCTAGTGTGACCTTAAGTGATTATTAACAGATATTTGTGAGTTGTTGGAAAGAATTTGAGCCATGTTCTTATATGAAAATATGTCTCATGTGCTTCATATTATTAAACCAATTGGAAAACCAAAACCCCTCTGAAAAGTGTAGTTGTATAACTTGCACGTGCCTTTGTTAAAAAGGTGTTGGGGCACCACTTGCAGATTAAGTAAGCAATGTTACATTTCAATAGCCTATGTGACTATCCTATAGTGTTCAAATAGAACTGATACAAACAAAAGGAAGTCATAGAAACTGTGCCATTGATGTTTGTTTTCATGTGGCAGTTATCTCAACATGTTGGTTCCAATTATGAGAGAATGGTGAAGTCATAGTTATTGCTGTTGATTTTTTCCCAGATTACGTTAATTTTAAAAACTTCTCTCAACTGATGTGTTGAATAAATGTGTATTGTTATTTCATAATTAAGAGGAAGACTTTATGAAAGTATTTATGAAATGAATGCAAATACAATTATACTCAATACACTTATTAACGTATATAGAACATAGACTCCAGCATTCATCCCCACCGGCCTTGGCTTATGCCTAAAGTTTACCAAAAAAATTACTTGACTGCATTGAATGTGTACATTTCTTTTTTGGTAACATCTCCATATTTTAGTGTTGTCACTGCTTAAATGTAACCCCTAGTGATCACTAGTTAAAAGGTATTGAGGGAATATGCACCTAAGATTTACATCTATCCAATCCCATTAACAATCTTATGCCATGAGGTTTTCTGTAGTTGTTAGTGTCACACGGGGCAAACATCTTTGTTCACACACAAAGTCATGCTATCTGTGAATACATTGCATTGTCATAGAGAGGTCTCCACACAGGAGCCATTCCTATGAAAGGACCTGTGATTGTGGCAGTTCTCACTACAGTGAAAAATTAGCACGGGGAAGCAGAGAGCATCTTGGTAATCTGGGGGGTCCTCGTCGTCAGTGGTTAGGCGCCCGGAAAGGCAGCGGGTGTTCTCACTGGGACTCAATTGCTCATCCAAACTGCTTCTACTCCTCCAGAAACAGCTGCGTCGCGATCCGTAGCGCCGGCCCAAGGAGAAGCGGCTGCCACTGTAGGGCACCCGGCCGACCCGCGGGCTACTGCCGGTACATATGCTGAGGGCACTCCTGGAGAAAACAGAGGAGCTGCTCATTGCCCGGTGACAGCGCTCGCAGTTCTGTCTTAAACCGCCAAAGCCACCAGAGGAGCACTGGGCCAGTTCCATGAGTCCAGCCTCAGAGTAGCTAGGCACTAACTGCTGGTTAGAACGGATGTGCCACTCCAGCTCGGTGCTGTCGATGGTGTTGACCCGGGGGATCCGGTGGCTGTAAGGACGTTCATCGAGAGGCGTCACAGGGACGTAATCCGCCCCGAAGAGTTTCTCCACACGGTAATGGACGTAGGCAGTGCGGTACTCTGTGAAAACCCTCAGGGGCCACGATAAGGTGAGGAAGGATGCTGCCCAGAACACATGATGAGACACATACCATGGGTGGTGGTCAGGTTCAGAAAACACAATCACACACTCCTTTAAGTTAATGTCCTTCAGGTGCATCCCCTCCCGTGCCTCCATATAGTCATCAAGCCCCTCATTGTCAGTGAAGAACCTTGCTCTTTGGGTGAGGTAGGAGTTCTCAGACTCCACATTAGCAAAACTAAAGCACTTAGTGAACCTCAGTTTGGTGAGTGGGGCCTTCTCCAGACCAAGCAGTTGTTTTGAGATGTCCTTCATCCCACAGTGACCATAGTCATAATCAGCCTCAGCCACATGGGTGTTGACCCGTTCGTGGTAGACCTGTGTGCTGGTGTAGGCGTCCCCATTACGATAGCGTGTGACCTGCCGAGTCCGTCTAACATAATGGTAGCTAATGGCCTTCCACCAGATACAGGGTTTTGCTTGCTGCATCCTTTGGATACGTTCATAAATGCCCTCTACATCCATTTTATGCTGCAGCTCACTCTTGGCATTGCAGTGCCAGCACTCCACCAAGTAGACCAGGTAGAGCATGAGCAGGAAGGCCAGAGGGATGTAGATGTATCCGTCAGAACAGGGGCTGTCATGGTACATCATGGACTTCCCTTTGAAGGCACTGTCAAAGGTGAGGCGAGTCACCTTGGTGACATGACACCACACCATGGCTCCCATGCAGCCGTACATGAGCATGGAGAGCAGCAGGCATTTCCAGAAGCTCTCTCTACACAGGGACTTGCTCAGGGATTGCTTCAAGGGACTCTGCTGTTAATTCAAAGCATGCAAAAAAGAGTGGATACAGTGTTGGTAAATGTAAATGGACACACCATTACAACATTCTAACCATTCAGCATTTGATTCCTTTGGGGGCTTCTGACGTTTTGTTAACAATATGTTTCCCCCCCTTCTTCTATGAAGCTCCTATTTGATGCACAGCAAGGTAGCTCAGCTCTTACATTAATCAGTCTAAACCTATAGTCAATTGAAACATATAACCTACCAACTCGTAATAGGAAAATACTTGGTAAATAGCTATTTATCTTGCAAATACTTTTAACCAACATCAAATGATCAAAATAATTGTCATACCCCCTGATCGATTGTCATGAATATCAAATAATGTAGGCTATGCAACATCTGTGACATTCAGCCAAAAACATGGAAGGGGTTGGGTGCTTTATGCCTGAGGTTATGAACATGTTTTATTATAGCAAGGCTTCTTGCAATTTTAAGGCAGCATAATATGATATGAGAGTGGTACCTCTTCTCTGGTGTCTTCCTCGAAAACGGTGGTTGTACTGCTCTCACTCGCTGCCGCAGCGGAGGCTGGAGGGGACATTGTGGTACCGATTAGCAGTAGGGCGTGGAGTTGCGAATTGCGCTTAAATTGCTCGCTCCGACGTTGAGATAGTCGCTTGTATCTATCCAGTGTCCTTTGTTAATTTGCACACAAATATCTTGATTTATTTGCTAAACATAGCCTTTATACCCCATCAAGGCAGCAGCCGAGAGATCTGCTGGCAAACATTTCATCGAATAAAACATGCAGGTAACAGACCAATAAATGACCCATTCTGAGCTGTGATAAAAATGTCGCAAACAAGAAAACATTTATGCCAGCGGCAACTTGCAAGAGAATCAGTCTATTTAGAATAGTGTTTGAATTCTCCCTCACTCAGATTGAGGAATATGACCTTGTCGGTATGCTGAAGTCACACTGTCCACTGAGCATTTTGTAGTCAACCTGAACATATAAGGTCGGCTCATACACCTGTTATAATGCCTTTGTATAATATGAATAACAACCTAACAATAATACCCAATAGTAATAATAATATTAGCATGACTAATACAAGCCTATAACAATACTACTAATTCTAATTACACCTATTAATACTAGCCTTCTAATAATACTATGTAGGCCTACTATAGCCTAATTTAATGTATACTCAATACATAACATACATAAACACAACAAAACACACAAAAAAATGGTAAGAAAACAAAAAGGCAAAAGCATATAGCTACTTATATGGGCAAGACAGGGTGAAATTGTTATGTTACCTATGTTTAAAAAGAGATGTCTTGAGTGCAAGTTAAAATAATGTTCTGAAATGCAAACCCTAAATGAAACAGCAGATGGCATCGTATGCACATGTACAGTGCATTCGGTAAGTATTCAGACCACTTCACTTTTTCCACATTTTGATAAGTTGCAGCCTTATTCTAAAACTGATTAAATTGTTTTCCCCCCTCATCAATCTACACGCAATACCCCATAATGACAGGGAGGGCAAAAACAGGTTTATTGATTTTTTTGCAAGTGTATTAAAAATAAAAAACGGAAATATCACATTTACATAAGTATTCAGACCCTTTACTCAGTACTTTGTTGAAGCACCGTCAATTCCGGGCTCTGGCTGGACCCCTCAAGGACATTCAGAGACTTGTCCCAAAGCCAGTTGGCACTTTCGTTACCTTGGCTATGTGCTTAGGGTCGTTGTCCTGTTGGAAGGGGAACATTCGCCCCAGTCTGAGGTCCTGAGCGCTCCGGAGCAGGTTCTCATCAAGGATCTCTCTGTACTTTACGCCGTTCATCTTTCCCTCAATCCTTTTTATTATTATTTTATTTTATTTCACATTTATTTAACCAGGTAGGCCAGTTGAGAACAAGTTCTCATTTACAACTGCGACCTGGCCAAGATAAAGCAAAGCAGTGCGACAAAAACAACAACACAGAGTTACACATGGGACAAACAAACCTACAGTCAATAACACAATAGAAAAATCTGTATACAGTGGGTGCAAATGAAGTAAGGAGGTAAGGCAATAAATCGGCCAATAGTGGCAAAGTAATTACAATTTAGCAATTTACACTGGAGTGATATATGTGCAGATCAGGATGTGCAAGTAGAAATACTGGAGTGCAAAAGAACAGAAAAACAAAAACAAATATGGGGATGAGGTAGGTAGTTGGTTGGTTGGATGGATGGGCTATTTACAGATGGGCTGTGTACAGCTGCAGTGATTGGTAAGCTGCTGTGACAGCTGACGCTTAAAGTTAGTGAGGGAGATATAAGTCTCACTGAAGTCCCAACTTCAGGGATTTTTGCAATTCGTTCCAGTCATTAGCAGCAGAGAACTGGAAGGAAAGGTAGCCAAAGTAGGTGTTGGCTTTGGGGATGACCAGTGAAATATACCTGCTGGAGCGTGTGCTACGGGTCGGTGACCAGTGAGCTGATACCTAGCAAAGACTTTGCTATACCTAGCAAAGACTTATAGATGAATCCTGACTAGTCTCCCAATCTCTGCCGCTGAAAAACATCCCCACAGCATGATGCTGCCACCACCATGCTTCTCTGTAGGGATGGTGTCAGGTTTCCTCCAAACTTGACGCTTGGCATTCAGGCCAAAGAGTTCAATCTTGGTTTCATCAGACCAGAGAATCTTGTTTCTCATGGTCTGAGAGTCCTTTAGGGGTCTTTTGCCAAACTTCAAGTCATGTCATGTGCCTTTTACTGAGGAGTGGCTTTCGTCTGGCCACTCTACCATTAAGGCCTGAATGGTGGAGTGCTGCAGAGATGGTTGTCCTTCTGGAAGGTTCTCCCATCTCCACAGAGGAACTCTAGAGCTCTGTCAGAGTGACTATTGGATTCTTGGTCACCTCCCCGACCAAGGCCCTTCTCCCCCAATTGCTCAGTTTCAAAAATGGTGAAATTCACGCATGTTTCTGAGCAATTGGGGGAGAAGGGCCTTGGTCAGGGAGGTGACCTAGAACCTGATGGTCACTCTGTGGAGATGGGAGAACCTTCCAGAAAGACAACCGTCTCTGCAGCACTCTACCAATCAGGCCTTTATGGTAGAGTGGCCAGATGGAAGCCACTCCTCAGCTCTAGGAAGAGTCTTGGTGGTTCCACACTTCTTTCATTTAAGAATGATCGAGGTCACTGTGTTCTTGGGGACCTTCAAAGCTGCAGAAATGTTTTGGTACCCTTCTCCAGATCTGTACCTCGACACAATTCTGTCTCAGAGCTCTATGGACAATTCCTTCGACCTCCTGGCTTGGTTTTTGCTCTGACATGCACTGTCGACTGTGGGACCTTATATAGACAGGTGTATTCCTTTCCAAATCATGTCCAATCAATTGAATTTACCACAGGTGGACTGCAATCAAGTTGTAGAAACAGCTCAAGGATGATCAATGGCAACAGGATGCACCGGAGCTCAATTTCGAATCTCATAGCAAAGGGTCTGAATATTTATGTAAATAAGGTATTTCTGTTTTTATTTTTAATACATTTGCAAACATTTCTAAAACCTGTTTCCGGGGTATTGTGTGTAGATTAATGAAGAACAAAATAAATATAATAAATGTTTTAATAAGACTGTAATATAACAAAATATGGAAAAGGGAAGGGGTCTGAATACTTTCCAGAATGCACTGTATGTGGAAAAACTAAGGCAGTAACAAGGCCTACAAAGTTATAATTTGTTGTGTATGTCAACTGCAGCTATTTCTATTAACAGGCCTACTTAATTTCACGCAAAATATATCAGAATATTTATGGGTAATTTTCCAATCCAATACATATGGCAGCATTTATAAATAACTGAAAATTGGTAACTATTTACATTGAAATTAGGCTAATGTAAAATAGTTTCAGTATAGGCCCATAGACCTAATGGTGAATTATTAGTTAAGTTCATATATTTATACATCTATAAATAAACTAATACATGTTCATGAGCTGTGTGCACTGGAAATAATAACAGGTTATTAATCAATAGGCTACAGTGCATTCATAAGCTCACTATTTGAAAGTGGAGTAAAAAGTACACAATTGTCATACTTGAGTAAAAGTAAAGATACCTTAATAGAAAACGACTCAAGTAAAAGTGAAAGTCACCAAGTAAAATACTAAGTAAAAGTCTAAAAGTATTTGGTTTTAAATATACTTAAGTATCAAAAGTAAATGTAATTGCTAAAATATACTTATGTATCAAAAGTATAAATCGTTTCAAATTCCTTATATTAAGCAAATCTATTTAATTTAGGGATAGCCAGAGGCACACTCAAACACTCAGACATAATTTACAAATGAAACATTTGTGTTGCATGAGTCCGTGAGTCCGCCAGATCAGAGTCAGTAGGGATGACCAGGTATGTTCTCTTGATTAGTGCGTGAATTTCAGTCCTGCTATGCATTAAAAATGTAACGAGGACTTTGGGGTGTCAGGGAAAATGTATGGAGTAAGAAGTACATGATTGTCTTCAGGCATGTAGTGAAGTAAAAGTACTCGAAAATATAAATAGTTTAAAAAAATACCCCCCCAAAATACTTAAGCAGTACATTAAAGTATTTTTACTGAAGTACTTAACACTAGCCTACTGCTATTTGGCAACAACAACACAAATCTACCAATGTATTTTAACTGTTTATTACAGGTTCATAAACTATTAATAAACCCTATATACACGATGTATTAACAGATTATAGATTCAATAAATCCTAGACCTACCTACCTTATTAATATAAAGTGTTACCAAACATGAGTAGCTCATCACTTTGTCTGTGGAAAGGACGGGGGAGACACAAGCATCTTGATTTAAAAGGTAGCTTACAATTGCTGATCCTCGCTAGGGGCGCTGTTTGAACACAGTGCAATAGAGAAGACAATGTAGCCACTCAGTGTCAGCCAAATCCATGATATTAACACAATCTAAAGAGCAAAGGGGAGTTTCCAAAGTAATCAAACCCGTCCAACTTTCTCATTTACAGCTATAGACCACTGAAAATGGATCCTATTAGGGCTGCTGCTCCTTTGCTATGGTTTTCCCTGTGCTTTGGGAATATTCTGGAGGCAGCGGTACTTGGATCATTGCAGTACCCCTCTAGCGCAGATGATAACGGGCTTGTTTCACATCTGGATGAGCAGAGTCGGAGAAAGCCGATCGCGGTGTCCAGGAAAGACCCTCCGATAAATGATACTATCGTCCCCCATGAATATATGGTATCGCTATACAGGACACTCTCTGAAATAGAGAGAAGAGGTCTTAACAGCAGTGTTCCTCGCTCCGCAAGACATGCGAACACGGTGACCAGTTTCGTGGATCAAGGAAAAGGTGGGTGAAAGTGATATCAGTAGCCTAGGCTTATTAGTATTACTCGAGGTAGACTGTTAACCATGGTGGTTGTCATTTAGTCTGGGTATGAAGGCTATTCATGTAGCTGTTTATACTGCATTTAATAAGTTATGTGATTAATTGGTTAGCCTATAATCAATCAGTTATCCAAATATCTACAGTGCGATTTGCTGTATTATAGCTCAGCCTGTGGACTAGCCCACGTTGGAAAAGGCTATGGTAAATACGAGACTGCAAAGGCAACATGCAACAAGTGCTTTGGGTATATTTACAAAAATGTCTGTCATAGGATTAACTTTTTTTCTCCATATTAATTCATTAAAATCGCAACTCATCATTCAAAAAACATAAATTGCAATATCTTTAAAAAACCCTAACAGCGAATTGCTTGACAATTTCCTTCTTCAGCATCCATTATTTATGAATGCATTAATTTCAAATGCGCCCCTATAGGCCTACACATTCCGACAACAATGACTTATTGAAAAGTCGAAAGTAATGTAGGCTACGAATGAAACATTATTTGGGAAGGTATAGTACATTTGTTTCACATTTATTTGGGAAATACTCGAAATACTTCGAACTAAATATGTAGGCAAATGTCTCCGATTTCCAACATCTGCGATGTATAAACCTCACGGGCACCTTGAGCTAAACACTTCGAAAAGGCCTGCTTTCCCCCAGTCCAGGTGTTGCTGATAAAAAAGATACTTGTAATTTAAAACTGGTGTTCAAAGATTGTCACAGAATATTCGTTTTAATAAATATACTCTTTCAGTAGGCCTATTCCATAACATTTTATTGCAAGAACAAGTCACTAAACTAGCTATGTCCAAAACACACATATCCCTTAACTACAGTATATCCAAAACTATTATTTTCTATTGGGCTATTGTGAATTTTTGCATTGTGCAATTTGTTAGTCAGGACTCGGAATACATTTGTATGTAATATAAATAACAATGTTTTAGGATAATTTAAACCTATAAATGATAACAACAACAATAATGAAAAATATAATACTAACAACAACGATTATTAGAATTTTTGTTTGTAGGGACCTGTGGCAAATCATTCTTTCTCTACTCCCTCTCAAAACATGTTATACTGTGTGTTAAGTAATGTGCTCTTTTTTTCAAAGGAGTTCAGTCATCTACATTGTCTTTTTGGGGATTCCAAACTTGTTTTAATTTTCAAACAAAATTAGGAGGTAAAAGTGCAGGTAGATTCCATAAAAGGCATGAATATATTTTCTGTCTTGATGCAATATAATTTAAATTAATCAATTATACAATAACTATAATTTTATATCCCTGAAGAGTCATTTCTAGCATTTTGGTTTCAGAGTCAGCGGCTAGTATTACAACAATATTATAGTTTTTTATTGATGTCATTTAGTTCCATCTATTTATTTATTTATTGGGGGGGGCAATGTGCACCTGCATGTGATTTTGAATGTATTGCAATGATTTTCTTATTCACTTGACCCAATAAAACTCTGAGGGCAAGTTCACCTCAGGTACATGTAAACACAGAAGGGATGAAAAGAATCCAGGTAATCTTTTATCATATTTTATAAACTGAGACTACAGCATTGTCTGGGTTATGTCATTGTTTTGTCTAGCAAGCGGATATTTGCTAGGATAGTGCTGCACCCTTCACCTTTCATTGTCTGGGTATTCCACTTAAGCCTGCCTGGCTGGTCTTTCTCACAGGGGGACAACTGTTACAGATCCTCTGCATTCACCAAAGCCTTGTGTGTTCTTTTCCAGCAGGAGCCTCACTGTGCACAATTATGTTTTATTTTGAGGTCCCTTCAATAATGCATCAATGACATGATGCCACAATCTGGCCTTGGATTCTTATGGTACTCATCTGTATTGGAGAAGAAAGTCCCTTCATGTTTTACCATGGAACTGTGGTTTTGTCCTCAGGTTGCACTGTATCCCAGGACCTCATGCTTGGGCTGGATGTCAACATCAAAACTTTTGAAACAGTCTGTTCCCTCTTATAAAGCTTTCCCCTCTGCCACATCTCATGGTTGCAACTGTGGTATGGTTGACATACGGTGAATAGCTGTTACGTGCCTATTTAAATTATCAGTGGAGAGGAGGACGTGGACTTGACTAACACATTAGAGATGCATAGAAATGATTTAAAGATTCTACTGTCTTTCCTTTTCATGTATGTGATACCTCATCAGGAGGTGAGTGCCAGGTTGCTATCTGTTTGTGGATTACAGCTGTATGTGCACCCAGAACGTTATGAAATCCAAACATTACACTGAACTTACATTACATTCCCATCACTTTGGTGTGTTAAAATCTCAAAAGCACCACTCCTCTGAAATGTATAACTATGGACAGAGGAAGAGAGGGAGTTGAGGCCACTTCAGTTTAAATTTCTCCAGTGTCTCGCCAAGCCCTCCGCTCACTCAATCAGTGTAATTAGTGCATTCTGCCAAGGGCTTGGGCCTGACTAGAGGTCAGCCAAGTGCTTTCCTCCTGGCCTGCTCCTGCGGCTTTCGTCAGCTCTGTTGCTTGCATGTGGACTCAGGCGATTCAGGCCCAAACAGTATTCCTACCGAGGGGGACACACACTGACAGCGCTTCATGGCCGCATGCTTTCTGTCCACCTTAGAAAGCCACTGCAATTGACCAAAGGGGTGTTTCTGCCAAACGTTGAATACTTGTTTACATATGGTCACAGACACTCAAAGAGATTTAAGTCGGCTGACGTCCAGTGCTTGATTTCATTTACCACCCTCTTTTTGAGTAACTGTGTTTTAATAACTGTGTATGTGTTGGTGTGAGATTCAAATGACTAGCCTGTGTTTTCTTCCCCTACAGATCCCTCCTCCTGGGGAAGTGGCCAGCGTTATCTCTTCGACCTCTCCAGCCTGTCCAGGACAGATGAGATCGTGGAGGCAGAACTGAGGATCCTGAGAAAGCCACCGCTGGATCGCCTCCCTATGCTGACGTGGGGCAGGAACCTTTATCGCCTCCTCCTCTACACATGTTCCTCTAAGGGGAACTCTGGGAGACGGCTGCTGGACTCTAGGACAGTCGACATTCTGGACCGTGAGCCTCCCAAATGGGATGTATTTGACGTGTGGACCAGCGTGAAGGCTCGGCGGAGGAGCCACAGGACAGCAACGGGCAATGACCTCCTTATGGCCTGCTTTGACCTGCTGGTTGTTTCGGAGTTGACCAAAGAGGCAGCCAACCCTCTTACAGTAGGGCTGGGACGCCGGTCTCGGCAGCCCCAGGAGAGGGCCTTGCTGGTGGCTTTTTCTCGCACCCGCAGGAAAGAGAACCTGTTCAAGGAGATCAGGGATCAGATGAAGGCAGTGCGAAGAGACTTGGGTTTTCTGGACCCTTCGGACCTCTCTGGTGATGTGATTGGTCACCTACCCAGGCGACGCCAACGCCGGACTGCCCTCACCGGCCGATCTATAGGTGGAGCTGGTGGGGGAGGAGGGGGAGGTGGTGGTGGAGGAGGAGGAGGAAGGGGAGGTGGAGGCGGGGGGCGCAGGAAGACTCGCTGCAGCCGTAGGCCGCTCCATGTCAACTTCAAGGAGTTGGGCTGGGACGACTGGATCATCGCACCGCTGGATTACGAGGCACACCACTGTGAGGGCGTGTGCGACTTTCCACTGCGCTCACACCTGGAGCCAACAAATCACGCCATCATTCAGACACTTATGAACTCTATGGACCCTGAATCCAGCCCGCCCAGCTGCTGTGTCCCCTCCAAACTCAGTCCCATCAGCATCCTCTACATTGACTCTGGCAACAATGTGGTCTACAAGCAGTATGAGGACATGGTGGTGGAGAGCTGTGGCTGCAGGTAGCACAGCAACAGAGAGGGGTGGTGGTGCTAGTCTTGCGTGGCGCTAGTCTCGTCATTCTGGAATTTTGGACTGGGGCTTGCAAAGAGCGGAGTTTGAATGTTTTGTGGGAAAATACGTTGGTGGTTTAAAGCGCTTCTTAACACTCGCCTCCCCCTATCTCTTCCCCCTAAACCAGCTGTATTTTGTGATTTGTTGAAAAAAGTACAGACAAGTATGCTCATTACTGATCTGCCTCTGCTTAAGGGGAACATAATCTTATTTGCTGCTTAATTTATTAAAACATGTCATTGAGCTGCCACTTTATTTCTTGAGCTCTTTAGCATTGTTTTTACTCATAACATGCTCTGGCTCTCTCTAGTCTCTCTCTCTCTGTCCCCATGGCTCTGCATGTTGTTCGATGCTGTCAACTTCAGTAAATGTCTGCTATGCTTCTTACTTTGGTTCTAGAACACTGCTTTAGTAGTGTATAAAACATCAGCCCTAGCTTTGAATTTACTGAGCAGCAGACAGAATTTGCTGGGATGAATAAAACAAGCCCAGATTTATAGTGTTATGATAACAGTGTTAGAGTACATTTGTGTGCCTATATGGAAAACTCAAAATAACATTAAGTCAATTATTACATCTCACAAGACATCTGTCCAATAAACTGCTCCCATTGTGCTTGCTCTTACCAAAAAACAACATTTCAAATATATGGGAGGACACAATCAAAAAGGACTTTTGTATATTGCAGTTTGCAATTGCAGCACATAGCCTACACACGTCTTACTTAAGACACTACCGTCATCTCTTGGACATGGTTAAAATAGAGGTTTTTAGATAAATGCTGCGCACGGTGTTGTGAGCAATCTGGATATTATTATTAATCTTTTGAGCAGGACAGAGAACATCACCCATTTTCTGGAGTTATCAAATCAAATGTATTTATATAGCCCTTCTTACATCAGCTGATATCTCAAAGTGCTGTACAGAAACCCAGTCTAAAACCCCAAACAGCAAGCAATGCAGGTGATTGCAGGTGAAATAAAATTTGATTTGATTTGCTGTAGAAGCACAGTGGCTAGGAAAAACCTAGAGAGGAACCAGGCTATGAGGGGTGGCCAGTCCTCTTCTGGCTGTGCCAGGTGGAGATAATAACAGAACATGGCCAAGATGTTCAAATGTTCATAAATGATCAGCATGGTCAAATAATAATGATCACAGTGGTTGTAGAGGGTGCAACAGGTCAGCACCTCAGGAGTAAATGTCAGTTGGCTTTTCATAGCCGGTCATTGAGAGTCTCTCTACTGCTCCTGCTGTCTCTAGAGAGTTGAAACAGCTAACAGATAAGCTAACAGTTATCTGCTGTAGAAAACCTCTGTCTATCAGCCGAAGGAACAGTGATCTTTAGTTAGGGGTATGGTAAGGGTCCCTAACTTCCATCAGTAGCTGTGTCACAATGCATTTGCTTATATGCACTCTATGTCATTACATAGATCATTACTATGCAAAGATCCGAGGTATATGATATGGAATATTTAACAGGTGACATGGAGAATTTGAAATATATTTTTATGGCACGAAGACTGATTTATTATTTCTTGCAACTGAGAAAAGTTAGATTTTTTTCAGGGTAGGCTATGTACTACAGCTGGTAATGTATATGACTAAAACAAGCAGATCCCATGATCACTTGAGATTGAAATGGCGATTCAACTCCCTGTAAACAGCACAGAAAAAAATAGGCTATAATGTCCATAGAAATTCCTTGTTAGTCAGTGAAATGGAATATTGAAATTCACTTTTTAGCACTCCAGGTACTGAATTATAAGAGCACAGGATTTTGCAAAATAATATTGATCAAACAAACGTGTGTTGGTCTTTGGATGTCATTTTCACTTATTGCGTTTTATTTTACAGTTCACTCTATTTGCATATTAGCCTGGTGGTCCAGATATGTTTGTGCTTTAGCCAACTCTTCCCTGCAGTGTTTGTTCATTGTCATTCCAAACGTAGTTATCACGGCAAGACGTAAATTAACACCTGCTTTTCCAATGTGGTAATTACGAGTAAACTCCCCACTGTATATTATTTCACAAATCCCAGATGAATCACATTAACACAAGGTAAATAAATATGCACATTCAAGACAAAGGAAACAAAACGACTGGCAATGAGTCAACTAGGCACAGGTCATATGTGATGTCCCCAAGAGAGAACTCTTGCGCAGATGTTTCATAGTATTGGTAAAATCCTTTTGCTCTAAACTCTCGTGAAAACTTTGGTTGCAACGCTGTTTGTGGTAACGTCATATCACCGAGTCTCAGTTTAAATTGAATTATATTTCCTGTCATTCCAAGTTAAACTCAATTTCTTGAATTGAATTTGAGATTAGCGAACCCTTCTGCATGACCCTAGCCTGGTGTATTGAGATCTATAGATTATTTTCTTGAAGTAGATATATTTCCATTTTTTTGCACAAACGGCAAATAGGTGATACTTTGTACTAATATCATATTTGAGCGATTGCTGCTTTTGTTTGAAATGATGTTTGTTAAAATATTTCATTTACTTTCTAACCAAAATCCAAAGCAGCTTTCTTGCATTCGGTTCTACATTTTTTTCATCCAAACCAGAGATTGTTTATTTTTTACGGTTTTCTTTCACGATTATGTTCAACCGATTTGGTTCTTTGTGAATTAAACAAAATCCATCTAAAATGACTATACTGGCATTTTGAACTAAGGACTATGCTCAAAAACAAACCGACCGCAAGAAAATCTCTGCATGTGGTTTATTTTCAAACAGCAGAGGAAATTCAGTGGCAGAATCTCCAGGAGGCAGATAATACAGCTCCCCCAACATAATTGATATCACCTAACAGACATTGAACAATAGCAAAGTTCCCATCAATTTGCCATGATTTCTATAAATGTTTAATACAATTTAAACATTAGTCAAATAAAAAGGGGGCGTAATGATATAACTTCCTGTAAACTCCTCTATTGTACACATTTTCTAAGAAAAGTGGTCACTATTTTCGCTGATAGTCCTGTTGGATAGTCAGTTCGCATTTTCAAAAAAAAGTGACTCTCCTTTTTGAAGATAGCAGAATGTCACTGCAGTTGAAACTCAGTGGAAAACAGTTACCATAGAAGCTTCTTGATTAAAAATGACATAAATATGGCAAAGGATAATTAAACAAAAGTGTCAGGCAGAAAATAAATCCCCAAAGCTAATGTAGTCCAGAGAGTAGCTCCTCTAGTATGCTGTGCCTTGATATCAGAAACATTTCTATGTGTCTGCTTTTCTTGTATCCGTGTCCTATTACAACTACTTTGTACAATTGCTTTTTTCTGTTTCTTGTGAATCATCATGCCAAACACATTTTCATAAAAATGTCAGGACAAGGCAGTGATTGGATTGTTCCATACTTCATTGCATGTTTACTTCACCAAGCTTGTCTTAGCACGTCCATTGTCTTGAAATAGTATTCACACCCTGCACAGTTGTCACATATAGTTGCACATTTTGTGACTGTGAGTAAATTTTAATCTGCTTGAAAATCTGTGGCTGTAAATCAATGATCACCATTCAACTTGACAAAGATTGAGCAATTTTGCCAAGAACAATTGACACATGTTGGGATGTGCTCTGAGTGTGTGGAGTGTTGTGGAAATCTTTGGGGAAAAATGCCTCAAAATCCCAGACTCTAAGCCTAAGGCAAAAAAAGGTGAAAGCTGTGCAATGGTTAGGGTGGAGGTTGTTTTGAGACTCATGGATGCTTCATCAGTACAACATGTTGCTGTCAATGTATGACTGCATTCTGTCTCGAGATCTGCATGCTTAATTCTAATTTAGCCATATTATCAGTTGCAGCTTGATCTAGCAATGTTAAAGTTAGTATATGTTAACACTGACATCTTTTCTTTGTAAGCACATTTATTCATTATTGAAGTGAGATTCTGATATGAAATGCCTAGTACTTAACATCTATGCAATGTGTATTTCCCCATAATTTTGCTCCTACCTATTCAAATATGCAGTCTTCCCCATCATTTTGCTCCTACCTATTCAAATATGCAGTCTTCCCCATTCTTTGAAAGGGAAATTCGAAAAAAGGTAGCCTTTCCCTTTCTTTCCCCTCCTTTCCACATTTATTATGTGGATTTTTTTGAACAAGAGAGCATTTGCTTTCTGGCAAAAAGCCATATGAAGTTCACAAACACAAAAATTGTATGAAAGACATGTATGAGGATTATAGTACAAGTAAAAGCTATTTTGTTGAGAAGGGAAATGTTTGAGATTTAACCGTTAGACGGCCATTAGTTCTACATGTGTTCATGTAAAGTGCACTGTGTGTATGTATGTATTCTATGGGTTATAAAGGTCTGTAAATAATGTCATTGTAAATTAACTGTAAACAGCTCTTTTCTCTTTTGGAAATATCTTATAGTAGTATATATTTGAAAAATAATATGTAAGCACACTTTATCCTCATTTTCTGTTCATCTGTTTTTTTTGTACAGATTATTTTATTAAATATTGTATTGATGATAATAATATGTGTAATCTTCCTGTCCTCCTGACTGTAAGTGCCATTGAGAGTCTTCGTAATACAGGTAAGAGCAAAACTGTGATAACCACAGTCTTCCCTGTATGGCACTAGCTAAATTTGAAACATAGACATCAATGGAGACAGGAGCTTTTGACCTTGGGACAAAAATAACCCATAGTTGATGTTGTGGGATTTGGATATGTCATGATGTAATTTTATTATAACAATTTGAGGGAGGCTGAAAATAAGCTCTCTTAATGTCATAACAAAACATAACAAAGGAAAACAATATAGGGACTTGGTAAAATTGTGATTTGTTGCAGACGATGGTAGAACAGGAAAGAACCAGAAAGAGACCTGCCCCACTAAAGAGACATTAAACAGTAATACTTGTTTGATTTGCCACAATTCAATCCACCAGTGCAAGATTACTACATTTCCCTCCACAAAATACCATTGTCTCATGGTTTAAATCAAGTATAAGCAAATTAAGGGTTTTTGTCATTCCCTTTAATGGGGGCCAAAAATGGAGATTAAAGTAGGCTTGGTTTACACAGGGATTCTTTCCTTCAATATCTCCACAATGCAGCTGGTGATGGTTTTCTCGACAGACATGTTTCCCTCTGTTTTCCATAAGTAAAAACTAGCTTGGGGTTTGGGTACGGTAAGATATATTTACCTAAAGCAGATCTTTGAGCATGCACAGGTGCCTCGGCTGTCAGTCCATGGTCACTACCAAGTTCCTTGACAGAAAAAAAATTCATTATGACCACGAAGCATGCAACAATGTGTAGACAATGCTTAAACCAAGATGTAGCCCTCAGAATAACAATGTTGCCGGTATTGTATAACTAACGTCAGTTTCTCCTTCCACTGGCCAACAAATTATATACTTGGGATACTGCATTTCCCCAGTGGCAGTCTTGGAATCCATATTTTCACTCAGCTCGTTTGAAATGTAGGCCCGCTAGGTGAAATGTGAATCCAATACCTGTTTGAAGACTTGGTGGTTAAGACTTAAACTCAATGTTTAGTTTAATCCACTGGTGTCATTCCTGAGCTGGAGTTTATTTCAATCAAGCAAAAACCAAATGGGAACTTGTCGAAAAACATGTTTTTATCTTAGATGACTTTGCCCAAAGGCAATTCAAGAACCTTATCCTTTTACAGTCCTAGAATTTGCAATCCTTCAGTTGCCAGTAAGCGCAACACATCCTTCCAGACCCAAAAAGGGCTGACAACTTAAAGCTATAAATGCTTTCTCTGACAAAAGCAAACTCTTACTTCTAAGATTATATCATTTTTTTGCTCAAATAATAGTCTTGGTTATTGCATTCAAAACACATAGATCACCTTCACTTAAGCGGTCAAGAAATGGTTGAATTCCAATAATTTGCCAGATTCTGAAAAAGAAATTACATTAATTAACGTACTGCTATTCTGGCAACTTGACATTTATACACTAGCAGAAATAATTGTAAAGTATTTTGGCTCATATTTTGACTAAAATGAGTAGGAGTGCTGATCTAGGATCTGCCCCCCCTGTCCATATAATCAAAACTGATCCAAGATGAGAACTCCCACTTAGATTCTTTATGAATATGGGCCCTGGAGTCTGTTTTAGGTCCCTGCCTCGGTTCAACCCAACTGAGGGAAATGCCACTACATCTTTAGAATGGGGATAATTGTCCTGAATCAGTTCTTGTGTGTTTTGCCTGCACATTTCTGTCTCTATTGCCATCTAGTTGTACTTTTATGGAAGAAATAGACTATTTAACCCCTCCTAAAGAGACAAAAGTAGTCACAGGACTTTCTGAATTGTGGGCAATTTGATAAAGGGACCATGCCATTGCTTTAAATGGATATGCGCAAATGAGAGAAAATATGAACTCAGACACCACTACATTGTTTTTCTTTGTGGGAAATAGAATTTAAAAACCCAATAGTTTGTCATCAATGATACATTTCTTTGTCTCACAAAATCTTTCTTAGGAGTGATCCCCATTCTGGGGGGTTAAGAGAAATGTGAAAGAGGTAAGGGACTGCAATCACAAAGCAAGTCAATGGATGTGAAAGAACATACAACGAGTGTACAAAACATGAGGAACACCTTCCTAATATTGAGTTGCACCCCACCCTTTTGCCCTTAGAACATCCTCAATTCGTTGGGGGTTGGACTATACAAGGTGTCGAAAGAGTTCCACAGGGATGCTGGCCCATGTTGACACTAATGCTTCCCACAGTTGTGTCAAGTTGGCTGGATGTCCTTTGGGTGGTGGACAATTCTTGATACACATGGGAAACTGTCTAGTGTGAAAATCCCAGCAGAGTTATAGTTGTTGACACAAACCGGTGTGCCTGGCACCTACTACCATACCCCGTTCAAAAGGGACTTACATGTTTTGTCTTGCCCATTCACCCTCTGAATGGCACACATACACAATCCATGTCTCAAGGCTTAAAAATTCTTCTTTAACCTTTCTCCTCTCCTTCATCTACACTGATTGAAATGGATTTAATGCGATTGAAGAGGACGAGCCGATCGTCCTCGCAGTGGCAGACCACGTGTAACAACACCTGCACAGGATCGGTACATCCAAACATCACACCTGCGGGACAGGTACAGGATTGCAACAACTGCCCGAGTTACACCAGGAATGCACAATTCCTCCATCAAACCGCAATAGGGTGAGAGAGGCTGGACTGAGGGCTTGTAGGCCTGTTGTAAGGCAGGTCCTCACCAGACATCACCGGCAACAATGTCGCCTATGGGTACAAACCCACCGTCGCTGGACCAGACAGGACTGGCAAAAAGTGCTCTTCACTAACGAGTTGCGGTTTTGTCTCACCAGGGGTGATGGTCGGATTTGTGTTTATCGTCGAAGGAATGAGCGTTACACCAAGGCCTGTACTCTGGAGTGGGATCGGTTTGGAGGTGGAGGGTCCGTCATGGTCTGGGGCGGTGTATCACAGCATCATCGGACTGAGCTTGTTGTCATTGCAGGCAATCTCAATGTTGTGCGTTACAGGGAAGACATCCTCCTCCCTCATGTGGTACCCTTCCTGCAGGCTCATCCTGACATGACCCTCCAGCATGAAAATGCCACCAGCCATACTGCTCGTCTGGGAGTGATTTCCTGCAAGACAGGAATGTCAGTGTTCTGCCATGGCCAGCGAAGAGCACGGATCTCAATCTCATTGAGCACGTCTGGGACCTGTTGGATCAGAGGGTGAGGGCTAGGGCCATTCCCCCCAGAAATGTCCGGGACCTTGCAGGTGCCTTGGTGGAAGAATGGGGTAACATCTCACAGCAACTGGAAAACCTGGTGCAGTCCATGAGGAGGAGATGCACTGCAGTACTTAATGCAGCTGGTGGCCACACCATATATTATCTGTTACTTTTGATTTTGACCCCCCCCCTTTGTTCAGGGACATATTATTCCATTTCTGTTAGTCACATGTCTGTGGAACTTGTTCAGTTTATGTCTCAGTTGTTGAATCTTATGTTCATACAAATTGTTACACATGTTAAGTTTGCTGAAAATAAACACAGTTGACAATGAGAGGACGTTTCTTTTTTTGCTGAGTTTTTATAATCAAAAGTCATGTAAAACCAAATTGACACACGAGCACAACTCACAAACATATGTTCAGTAGAGGATTAACAGTATAATAAACACACAACTTTACTGCCCCACCAATTGGTTTGTGTAATGAATTTCTAATTTAGTCTCTGTTTCTGAATTCTAATTTAGTCTCTGTTTCTGAATTCTAATTTAGTCCCTGTTTCTGAATTCTAATTTAGTCCCTGTTTCTGAATTCTAATTTAGTCCCTGTTTCTGAATTCTAATTTAGTCTCTGTTTCTGAATTTCTAATTTAGTCCCTGTTTCTGAATTCTAATTTAGTCTCTGTTTCTGAATTTCTAATTTAGTCCCTGTTTCTGAATTCTAATTTAGTCTCTGTTTCTGAATTTCTAATTTAGTCCCTGTTTCTGAATTCTAATTTAGTCTCTGTTTCTGAATTTCTAATTTAGTACCTGTTTCTGAATTCTAATTTAGTCTCTGTTTCTGAATTTCTAATTTAGTCCCTGTTTCTGAATTCTAATTTAGTCCCTGTTTCTGAATTTCTAATTTAGTCTCTGTTTCTGAATTCTAATTTAGTCTCTGTTTCTGAATTTCTAATTTAGTCTCTGTTTCTGAATTCTAATTTAGTCTCTGTTTCTGAATTTCTAATTTAGTCTCTGAATTCTAATTTAGTCTCTGTTTCTGAATTCTAATTTAGTCCCTGTTTCTGAATTCTAATTTAGTCCCTGTTTCTGAATTTCTAATTTAGTCCCTGTTTCTGAATTCTAATTTAGTCCCTGTTTCTGAATTCTAATTTAGTCCCTGTTTCTGAATTCTAATTTAGTCCCTATTTCTGAATTCTAATTTAGTCCCTGTTTCTGAATTCTAATTTAGTCCCTGTTTCTGAAATGACAAGGAAGAACGAAACCCCATCTAGCCCGTAACTCTCTCACCCTCTCAGCTCAGATCTCATCCATCACAATGGTATAAACACATTAGTCTCAGTGTGTATTCAACAGGAGCCTAAGCTTCAGATAACACTAAGCCTTCCATATTCATTTGCAGTTCAACATGGCAGATATGGAATATATCTAGCCAACTAATAAACCAAGGTTTAGAGACTCCCTGTCAAACACACATACCAAGGAAGGCTTTTTGAAGAGAGCTTTCCTGTAAATGGTTACATCACCAGTGGCTGGTGGCCAACAGTGGAAGGAGTACTCTGCCAGAGGTTGAAGGTCAAAGATGAACACCAAGTCTGCAGATTCCTGTCAGAAATAGAGTTTCTCAGATTTCCATAATATAGGAAATCCAACTTTAGATGGAGTTAACCTTTTGGAATGATGAGCATGCCTTGTCGTTGTTTCATCATAGATTTAGGACTGAATTCAATAAATATGCACTGCTGTAAAAACACATTGTTCTGGTACTACACCTTAGGGCAGGAAATGGAAACAAGCTATCTGTATCAGACTGTGTTGACAGAACACAGAAAAGTCTAAATAAAATAAAACTGAGTTGAAGTGCCAACACATTTTGCCATGTGCAATCAAACCTGTTCTACAGGAGTCTGGTATAATTCAGAAACAACATTTTTCTCTCCACGCAGCAGGAAAGCATGTTTGAGTTAATATGCCTTTGAGGTTGTTTGACACTAATGTGCATTTTTCCATGGCAAATGGATGTTGTTTTTGATCTGTTCTGTTTTTATAGTGACATATGTTACATTACAGTGTAATTAAGAATGTCTGAACTAATCAAATGTATCAATAGTTTCCAGCTGATTTCGCTTGGTCCTCTTCAGCAAACAAACACATACCATTACTTTACAAAGTGTAGTATCACAATTTCCTGCCAACCCAAAAAACATTTGGCACCAACAAATACATATTTACATGATTGGTGGTACACAAATAAATACAATTAGATTAATCATCTTATCAAAGTTTTGTTCATTTTACTTCACTTCGCTATATATTAAAATACAAACACATCTTAAAATAGAAATGGGATATAAATCCAATGTCCAAATAAAAGCTTGGTTGTTGAGGCCTACCTGATATCTCTGTAACTATAAGGCAGTGATGGTACTGTGGTGGTTAAAATCACATGTTATAGGGAACTAGTTTAGTTTGGTGAGTACGAAAGAGCATTGACAATGATTGGCACAAATATCATAATGCTTTAATTTCACATCCAGATGTAGTCACTCAATTTATTTAGGTAACATAAACCTATAATATCATTATCCAATTGAGATTTCGATTACAATTTCATTACATCACATTCGCACTGTCATGCCACTTGGCTAGAGTGTATTTGAAACTAGCTCCATGTTTGCAAATTGCCGTGGATCCATTCAACGATCATATCAGCCACTTCCTTTCCTGTGTCCAGGACTAAGGCGTGACGAATCCCTCGACTACACAGTCTGATGTCTCCATTTGGAAAGTCCCTCTTGGTCTCCTGATGATACTGCACATGGTACCAGTGGTCACAGGCTCCGTAGTAAAACACAAGTTGAACATAGGAATGACAAAACATCCACAACTAACATAGCATTTCATCTTTGAATATACTTCGCACTCCAATGTCCCTGTCACTGCAAGATTTAAAGGTTTTCATTCACGTATTCAAATTCTTCTGTGCATAGTACAGTTTGTACTATCACCTTATTTACCGACAAAAGATGAAGTCCAAAGACTGTCAACCAGTGCAGATGCCTCGCCACTGCCGATCTGGTTAGCCTCACAGAGAGGGAGAGAGTACACATACACTCATGCACCGAGAGGCAGACACATTCTTCTCATTATTCTTGATGACAAATTGGATAAGGATAAAGTGGAGAAGAGGAAGAGAATATGTGTGAGAATGTTATAGCTACAGTGTAACCCCATAACACCTTCACATCTGCCGACAAGGAAACGTTAAAACGTGAGGGTATTTGAACAGCAGAATTATGAGGCTAATAAAATGGATCAACTGAGACATCGCTTAACTGCATTTTGTAAGTGTTCCACTGCATTGGGCCAAGAGCCCTCAGGAGCTCAACACCTCTCCATAGGTAACTGGATGGTGTGTAGGAGGATATGATGCAGGTCCTCCATTAGTTTAAATGGGTCAGAGAGGGACAAACAAGTTGAAGGACTGGCACTTGGGAGAACTTCTATCACCGTGTTTCAAACAACAACTTTTCCTAATATGTCAGTCCATCTCTCTATTTGTCCACCATAGACTGTTTGTTTTATGGTCTATAATCACCCTGTAACATTTATCAAGCCCGTAATGAAGACTGAGTTATATTCCAACAAGGTCACACTAAGCATAAAATACATTTGTAGTATCACACAGGTGTGTGTAGCATCATTGTTTTAACATTTAAAGGAAATTCAAAGGAAAGAGTACAATGACTAAGAAATTAGATATTCAATGTCCCCCCCCCCCACTCCCCCAATTATCCATCTCAGTCATCTTATACAGCTGGAAAATATAATGGGGGGACATGGATGGCTTATTGGATACCAGAAATGATCATGCAAAAAATGTGAGTGAAAGAGGGGAAACCCCTCCCCAGAGAGCAGCGTAACCCAATGCCTTTGATTCTACGTTCCATTACATTTCCCTTTCAGCAGCATGTACTTTTTATTAAAAACATTAGTTGAGGGCCATTTTTTTTTCAAGCTGCACTCACTGGAAAATATTGCTGCTATTTCAGATGTTTGAGAGTCCGTCCATAACTCATACACGCACACAGTAAAAGTAAAGATACCATTACAGAAAATGACTCAGGTAAAAGCGAAAGTCACCCAGTAAAATAGTACTTGATTAAAAGTCTAAAAGTATTGGGTTTAAAATATACACTAGATATACAAAAGTATGTGGATGCCCCTTCAAATGAGTGGGTTCTGCTATGTCAGCCACACCCGTTGCTGACAGGTGTATAAAATCGAGCACACAGCCCTGCAATCTCCATAAACAAACATTGAGAGTAGAATGGCCTTACTGAAGAGCTCAGTGACTTTCAATATGGCACCGTCATAGGATGGCACCTTTCCAAGTCAGTTCATCAAATTTCTGCCCTGCTAGAGCTGCCCCGGTCAACTTAAGCGCTGTTATTGTGAAGTGGAAACATCTAGGAGCAACAATGGCTCAGCCGTGAAGTAGTAGGCCACACAAGCTCACAGGACAGCAGTGCTGAGTTCCAAACTGCCTCTGGAAGCAACGTCAGCACAATGACTGTTCATCGGGAGCTTCAGGAAATGGGTTTCCATGGCCGAGCAGCTGCACACAAGCCTAAGATCACCATGCACAATGCCAAGCATCGGTGTAAAGCTCGCTGCCATTGGACTCTGGAACAGTGGAAATGCGTTCTCTGGAATGATGAATCACGCTTCACCATCTGGCAGACAAATCTGGGTTTGGCGGATGCCAGGAAAACGCTACCTGCCCCAAAGTATAGTGCCAACTGTAAAGTTTGGTGGATGAGGAATAATGGTCTGGGGCTGTTTTTCATGGTCTGAGATGGGCCCCTTAGTTCCTGCGAAGGAAATCTTAATGCTACAGCATACAATGACATTCTAGACAATCCTGTGCTTCCAACCTGTGGCAGCAGTTTGGAGAAGGCCCTTACCGGTTTCAGCATGAAAATGCCCCTGTGCACAAAGCAAGGTCCATACAGAAATGGTTTGTCGAGATCAGTGTGGTAAAACTTGACTGGCCTGCACAGATCCCTGACCTCAACCCCATCGAACACCTTTGGGATGAAATGGAACGCCGACTGCGAACCAGGCCTAACATCAGTGTCCGACCTCACTAATACTCTTTTGGCTGAATGGAAGCAAGTCCCCGCAGCAATGTTCCAACCTCTAGTGTAAAGCCTTCCCAGAAGAGTGGAGGCTGTTAAAGCAGAAAAGGGGAACCTACTCCATATTAACGCACATGATTTTGTAATGAGATGTTCGATGTGTAGTTTTGTACTTTTGGTCATGTAGTGTATTTAAGTATCAAAAGTAAATAGAATTGCTAAAATATAGTTAAGTATCAAAAGTAAAAGTAAAAATAAATCCCCCCTACACACAAAACACAAACACCCACACACACACACACACACACACACACACACACACACACAATGATTCAAGGAAAATGTTCAGTGAGAGTAATCTGTAACTAGGCTGTACTCAGTGGGTGGATAGGGAGGAATATACAAAGGAGAAAACTGTTAATATCTTGTACAAATATCCTCCTGTCCAAGTTCTCTCTGAGTGGTCACACGCATATCTCCTCACTGCCACGGTCCTTTTCTGGATGAGGTGTTGGCAGTGGGGGGTTTGTGTGTGTGTGTCTGTGTGTTTGAGTGTGCATGCATGCATGCGTGCGTGCGTGTGGGGTGGGAGTCAGATCCCCTTATCTAGCTCCTAATTTTTCTATCTTTTGCTGTTTCGAGGAGAAGGAAGCAATGGTCTGTTTGCACATCCTCAACGTGCGTATGTTAATCATAATCTGTGAGCGGTATCGCCTTGTATCCGGAGTGTTTTCACACGCTTTGTACCTGGCACAGGGCAGGAGAGAAAGAATGCTTTCCCTATTTCCACCCAAAAAGCCAAGGGTAAGAGGCAGAGAGAGTGAAACACCAAAAGGTCCAAGTCAGTAAAGAGGGTGCGATTCTTTCATATATCACTGGGTTGTTTAGTCGGAGGTAATTTCCTTCATTTGGAGGATTTAGTTCAGGGTTGTAAGGCAGATTGTACATCTCCCAGAGATTCCGTTAAGTTTCAACAGCGTCATGGCAACAAGAGGATCACATTTAGCTCTCTGATTTATGCTGCAGAGGAATGGCCAACAGGAGAGAAGGGCCTTGTGAATGCAGGCATTGTGCGAGTGTGTTTATGTGTGTCAAAATTTGTGTGAAAACTGTGTGACTCCCTACAACCTGAAGGATCTCAAAAGATGTGCTGCACACACAATTCAGTGGCCAATGTCTTAGGTAAACTGTACCAGGTCGGACCCCGAGAACAGCATGAATTCTTCGGGGCATCAATTCTACAGGGTGTCGGAAACGTTCCACATGGATGTTGGTCCATGCTGATGTGATGGCGTCACGCAGTTGCTGCAGATTGGACGGTGGTACATTCATGCTGCCAACAGCCGTTCAATCTCATCTCATAGATGGGTTTGGTCAGCACCAATGTTCAGACGCAATGTGGCATTCAAACGCTGCTCAATTGGTATGAAGTCACCTAGCGTGTGCCAGGAGAACATTCCCCACACCATCGCCACCAGCCTGAAGCGTTGGCACCAGGCAGGATGGGTCCATGGACTCATCCTGCTTACACCAAATCCTGAATCTGCCATCAGCATGACGCAACAGGAACTGGGATTCATTGGACTAGGCAATGTTTTCCACTCTTCAATTGTCCAGTGTTGGTGATCACATTCCCACTGGAGCCACTTCTTCTTGTTTTTAGCTGATAGGAGTAGAACCCGATGTGGTCGTCTGCTGCTATAGCCCATCTGTGACAAGGACCGACGAGTTGTGTTCTGAGATGCCGTTCTTCACACCACTGTTATACTATGCCGTTATTTGTCGGTTTGTGTTCGGCCTGTTGCCTTGCATGATTCTTGCCATTCTCATTCGACCTCTCTCATCAAAGAGCTGTTTTAGCCCACAGGACTGCCGCTGACTGGTGCGACAAACAAAAAGCATCAATTCTCTGTAAACTCTAGACACTATTGTGTGTGAAAAGCCCAGGAGGGCAGCAGTTTCTGAGATACTAGATCTGACATGCCTGGCACCGATGATCATACCACGCTCAAAGTCGCTTACGTCACTCGTTTTGCCTATTCTAACGTTCAACCAAACAGTAACTGAATGCCTCGATGCCTGTCTGCCTGCTTTATATAGCAAGCCACCGCCACGTGACTCACTGTCTGTAGGAGCGAACCATTTTCGTGAATGGGGTGGTGAACCTAATAAACTGGCCACAGCGTAAGTTCCTAAAATAAACTGTAGACGGTCTTGAAAATGAAATTAAAATGTGATATTATATTACGAAAGACAAATGCATATCTGTTAATCTTCTGGATATTGAATAAGCAATTCAATTGTACATCTAAGATGAGTGCTTCATAGCTTTCAGAGACTCTTGAGTCCCATGGTCGTGACTTGAAAGACGGGGGGAGGGGGGGTACTACTTTAGATTGAATGATAGGAAACATTTAAACCTCACCGTAACCCTGTCTAAATCAACATATAGCTGTCTAGAATAACTAAACCAGTAACTCCTGTTTGTGAGCCATCTTCAGGTGCTGAGCCGGGTCTTTATGGGCAACTTCCTACATTCCACACACATTTTTTACTCTCTCCGTAAATCTTCACTATGTAAAATCCAGCTTTTTCCGAGTGTGTAAATAACTTCATAAGAGCATCCCCTTAGTTCCAAAGGCCTTTAACCTTGTCAAGCTGAACAATTTCTCTTCACACCATTGTGCAACCACTCAGAAATGGTTAATCTAGTTCCATTTAGTTACACAGCCTTACTGTTGCCTATGGAGCAATACGGTGTCAAAAGAAAGGTACTCCTGTTTATGGTATGCACATCTGATAGTGTGGCTTTATGTAAAACATGGTTTGAGTGTCACACTAAGGAGGTTCACCGCAACCAACTACGCATGTGTTCTCTCCGAAATTAGCAATATTATGTTTAAAATATTCTGTTTACCCCAACCACTCACATGTCCAGATTGAACATAGTAGCCGCCAGGCTAAGTTTCTGGTCTTTCTATAACACACGATTGAGGATTGAGGGCAGAATTGAAACTTGAGGAAGTCAAGGTAAACCATGCATCAATATCAATGTAAGACTTGTGATGCAGCTTGAGTTACATGTAAGTAAAAGGTGAATTAGAGAAGAGTAAGGAAAACTGATGGGGAAGGCACACAGACAGATGTGAAGAAATGCAAGTAAGGAACTCAGAGAGGGGGTATTGAGTGAGTGAGAGAGAGAGAGAAAGAGAGGGGGGAAGAGAGAGATGAGAGTGAAAGAGAGGGAAAAATCTAACCTGCATATCTGCAGAAGGGATCTGCTGGGGGAGACATCCCCAGCTGTTGCTAGCTCCCTTATCTCTAGCAGTGGAGTTGGGGGGTGGATAGGAGGTACAGCACGGCATTCCAGACCAATTTACAGATCCTCACACATGTGGCTCGTTAGCGACTGGCTGAGGAGAGAAGGCTGGAGAGGATCAGCAGCACAGATCCCAGATCAGACTGAAACCACTGTCTCACTGCTGCTACCAGTACTAATAGGTAGCTATAGCGGCCTTACAATAGCGAGACACTACTACCTGAAACAGGCTATAATTTAGCTGTTTTTGTGAGGTGTAAATCCAGCTGTAGCATGAGATTTATAATGTAGAAAAGCAAAGACCAGTGCGATGAGAAGTTGGTATTTCCAGTCACCTTTATCCTATGTTCAGGTATTGACGGTAAAACATTAACGTTACACTTATCAAAGAAAGTTAGTGCAAGAGTTAGTGCTCTTCCCAGTATGGAGTATGTGGAGAGGACATAATGTTCACTGCGCTACTTAGACTTAAGAAGAAACAGGTGTCAGAAACAAGGCCAGTCTCCCTCCAGCTGAGTGATGACATTGCTCTACCTGGTGCAAGGTTGCCTGCTTAGGAGTTTAATCCCCTTCCTGCTGTACTCTTGATGTATGTGCAGCTTTCTCTGTTCCACTTGGCCCCGGAGTCTGAAGAGACAGGCTGTGGTGTCAGGCTCTGACTAGATTGCCAACTCACCAGCAAACCGAGGAGGAATACCTACAACAAGAAAAGGCATGCAGGAATGAGAGAACAATGAGATTTGTACAAATAAGCTGAAGAATAAAACAATTTTTATATTCCAAGAGACAAATGGGTGGGATGGAGTGTCAGTGACACAGTACAGTTAATAAGTAACATTATCAAAACAGTAAGGGAAATGGTTACAAATGCCAGAGCCCATGTGTGTCTGCGAGCAGGAGTTGTGACAGAGCGAGTCTTCACTTTTGCGAAGATATGGGATATACATTCTAAAATTAAAATACAAATATATAATTTCTTTAATGATGGAACGGTGCCAACCCTATATCCTAGACGTTGACCTGAGCAATCCACCCCCTAGGGAGAAGTCCAGTTTTATAGGCCTATTGCAAGTAGCCTACGCAGCCATTACAGAAAGGTGAACTAAAGCAGCCCACTAAATCAGCACTGTACTCTCGAGAGTCAGAGCCTGCCTGCCAGGATTGGTCCACAAGTCAAAGCCCCCAAATGGGTGAGCATAATATACAAGGATTTTCTCAAAGCTGCTATTGAGACCCTTGACGACCTCCTACCTAGCCGGTAGGAATTTCGGTAGAGTACCTCACCCAGGTAGTGGCAGTGCTGGCGATACTCTGCAATAACCCATGGGGAGTGAGTCACACTCAGACAATCAGAGAGGGTGAATATTATTGTGACCCTGGTGGCACAGAATAATCAAACGGTCTGACTGCACAGAGGTGCTCCTTTTGTCATAACTGGGACCAGCATGTGTGGATGTTGGGGGAAAGAGAGGTATATGAGCTCCATCAGCTAGGACTAGATGTTGGTTAATCAAATCATCCCATTCCTGCTCAATTATCATGGTAATTCTTAATGGTAAGTTTACAAACATACAGTGGGGCAAAAAAGTATTTAGTCAGCCACCAATTGTGCAAGTTCTCCCACTTAAAAAGATGAGAGAGGCCTGTAATTTTCATCATAGGTACACTTCAACTATAACAGACAAAATTATTTTAAAAAATCCAGAAAATCACATTGTAGGATTTTTTATGAATTTATTTGCAAATTCGGTCAATAACAAAAGTTTATCTCAATACTTTGTTAAATACCATTTGTTGGCAATGACAAAGGTCAAACGTTTTCTGTAAGTCTTCACAAGGTTTTCACACACTGTTGCTGGTATTTTGGCCCATTCCTCCATGCAGATCTCCTCTAGAGAAGTGATGTTTTGGGGCTGTTGCTGGGCAACACAGACTTTCAACTCCCTTCAAAGATTTTCTATGGGGTTGAGATCTGGAGACTGTCTAGGCCACTCCAGGACCTTGAAATGCTTCTTACGAAGCCACTCCTTCGTTGCCCGTGCGGTGTGTTTGGGATCATTGTCATGATGAAAGACCCAGCCACGTTTCATCTTCAATGCCCTTGCTGATGGAAGGAGGTTTTCACTCAAAATCTCACAATACATGGCCCCATTCATTCTTTCCTTTACACGGATCAGTCGTCCTGGTCCCTTTGCAGAAAAACAGCCCCAAAGCATGATGTTTCAACCCCCATGCTTCACAGTAGGTATGGGGTTCTTTGGATGCAACTCAGCATTCTTTGTCCTCCAAACATGACGAGTTGAGTTTTTACCAAAAAGTTCTATTTTGGTTTCATCTGACATTCTCCCAATCTTCTTCTGGATCATCCAAATGCTCTCTAGCAAACTTCAGACGGGCCTGGACATGTACTGGCTTAAGCAGGGGGACACGTCTGGCACTGCAGGATTTGAGTCCCTGGCGGCGTAGTGTGTTACTGATGGTAGGCTTTGTTACTTTGGTCCCAGCTCTCTGCAGGTCATTCACTAGGTCCCCCCGTGTAGTTCTGGGATTTTTGCTCACCGTTCTTGTGATGATTTTGACCCCACGGGGTGAGATCTTGCGTGAGCCCCAGATCGAGGGATATTATCAGTGGTCTTGTATGTCTTCCATTTCCTAATAATTGCTCCCACAGTTGATTTCTTCAAACCAAGCTGCTTACCTATTGCAGATTCAGTCTTCCCAGCCTGGTGCACGTCTACAATTTTGTTTCTGGTGTCCTTTGACAGCTCTTTGGTCTTGGCCATAGTGGAGTTTGGAGTGTGACTGTTTGAGGTTGTGGACAGGTGTCTTTTATACTGATAACAAGTTCAAACAGGTGTCATTAATACAGGTAACGAGTGGAGGACAGAGGAGCCTCTTAAAGGAAAAGTTACAAGTCTGTGAGAGCCAGAAATCTTGCTTGTTTGTTATTGTTATTCCACCATAATTTGCAAATAAATTCATTAAAAATCCTACAATGTGATTTTCTGGATTTTATTTTCTCATTTTGTCTGTCATAGTTGAAGTGTACCTATGATGAAAATTACATTCCTCTCTCATCTTTTTAAGTGGGAGAACTTGCACAATTGGTGGCTGACTAAATACTTTTTTGCCCCACTGTATATTATGGTAAGTATAATCAAAAGTTGTATCTCATTATGGTAAGTGGTGAAATAAGCATAGCTAGTTATAATTGTAATGGCTTAGCAGATAATGAGAAAATAAGATGAGTCTTTATCTGGCTAAAAGAGAGGGAATATAATATATATAGTTTGCAGGAAACTCATTCTATACCTTCAGAAGAAGTTGTATGGAAAAAGGACTGGGCGGGGGCGAAATATATTTCTCCCATGGGCAAAGAAATTCAAAAGGAGTGATAATATTAATCAACAATAATTTTAATCCGAACTGTTAAAACAGATCCGCAAGGAAGGTTGATCCTTTTAAATATGCTACTAGACCTTAAACAGATTTGTCTCACAAATCAGTTTACACAAACTCCTTTCCTCTGAGCCTACGTCATCAGACACTGTATGCTGGAAACAGTCGGTTTGTTATTTTTGACTAAAACATAACCAATATTCGTTAAATATAAATGTCAAACTTGTTTTTGCGTGAATTCGGCGACACAGTTAGCTTTTAACAGCTAGGGCCGCTATTTCTTGTCCCGGAATCCAGCTTAACAGGCAGGTTGAAACCTGATTGACAGAGCCGCTAAACTGCTAGCCATCAAGCTAACGAAGTTAGTCCCTGATGAGTTTTGCAATGGAGCCCACTTTGTCTGGAGAAATAAATTAATGGTTCCAGCGCTGCAGCTGTATCTACTACGCTGTGTTTCTGGACAAACCGGATTACTCATGAATTCCAATGCGGCAATTGTTTGCTTGCTGAGGATTATAGGCTTGAGATGGCTTCCTTGATCACGCAGGTCGCCAGCCTACGTAAGAAACTGGGGAAAACGTAGAGTGGAATGTTTACCTTTTCTATGCCGGTGGCTGGATGGCGTTTGCGCTTGTTGGATGCATCTCCGCCTTGTCGTTTGTCGTTATCCGACTAGCCGCTGTTGCCAGGAGCTCCTTAATCTGACAGCGGAGTCGAAGGAGCACAGCAAGAGGAGCATGGCAATTAACCATGGTCGCATGTCACGACCCGTGGAAGCCGAAGACAGCGACCTCCTGCAAAGCAGTCTACACTCCCAACGAGAGACCAGGAGCGGATACAAACAATGAATAGTATTGCCATCCTGGAACCTGATCTTCCTGCACCTTCATCACTGGGGGTGCCTGTGTCTGCGGCCTCAGTGCCTACTCCTACGATTTCGAAGTCGACAACCTTCCGTCCCTGCTCTGAATCGAGCGGGGCTTCTCCATCTGTGAGAGGCCTGCACCAGGCACCGGGAGCAACATGCTCAAGTTATCTCGCCTGTCCATAAAGGGTTCTCCGAATCATGTGCAGCGTGGGAGTGGGCAGATTTCCTCGTCCTTCTTGCCAGCCGTGATTTTGGGCAGCTCCATGGTAAGAAATGTGACCATTCCTGGTGCAAAAACCATGTCCTTTCCCAGAGCTTGAGTAAATTACATTACTAATCTGCTTCCGGATGTACTACGTCAAGACATGGAAATCAATTCTATCGTAGTCCATGTAGGTTTTAATGACATTATGAAGGGCAGCTGAACTGTATTTTAAAGAGCTGATTGAGTCTCTGCTAGGCACTAATACAATACCCATCATATCTGGCTCTGTGCCCTCTGAATCGTTGCATTGAATGCTTTAGCAGGATTCTTTCTCTTTTTTGTAATTTTTTATGTGACTATTGCAGCTCAATGGGTGTAATTTTTGTTGACAATTTCGATATCTTTTGGAAACAAAACATAACGAGGATGCGATCAACCCAAATCATTTGGGTTCATGGATCCTTTCATTGCATTATAAGGCTGCGTTGAGACAATAATTTATCAATGACCCAAGCCCAGCTCAGTTAATCCCTACCATTGTGACAGTGAGTTGTCATAATTCAAATGTACATTATACCAGGGGCATTGGTAAAAAACAATGTAAGGAAGCGAATTTGTGTCTCTCTAACTGCCCTGAATGCCTCTTGTAACGGTTTTCTAGTGGTGATGAAGGAGAGTCGGACCAAACTGCAGCGTGTCGATTGCGATCCATATTTATTAAACAAAACGTAAACACGACTAAACACTACAAAACAATAAACGTAATGAAAACCGAAAACAGCCTATCTAGTGCAAACTAACAGAGAGTACAAGTAAGACACTAAGGACAATCACCCACGACAAACTCAAAGAATATGGCTGCTAAATATGGTTCCCAATCAGAGACAACGATAAGCACCTGCCTCTGATTGAGAACCACTCCAGACAGCCATAGACCTTGCTAGACAACCCACTAAGCTACAATCCCAATACCACCACCAAAACCCCAAGACAAACACACCACAATTACAAAAACCCCATGCCACACCCTGGCCTGACCAAATACATAAAGATAAACACAAAATACTTTGACCAGGGCGTGACAGAACCCCCTAAGGTGCGGACTCCCGAACGCACCTCAAAACAATAGGGAGGGTCCGGGTGGGCGTCTGTCCATGGTGGCGGCTCCGGCGCGGGACGTGGACCCCACTCCTTTAATGTCTTAGTCCCCTCTCCCTTCGTCCCTGGATAGTCCACCCTCGCCGCCGACCATGGCCTAGTAGTCCCCACCCAGAACCCCACTGGACTGAGGAGCAGATCGGGACTGAAGGACAGCTCGGGACCGAGGCAGCTCGGGACTGAGGGAAGCTCGGGAGTGAGAGAAAGCTCAGGAGTGAGAGAAAGCTCAGGAGTGAGAGAAAGCTCAGGAGTGAGAGGAAGCTCAGGAGTGAGAGGAAGCTCAGGAGTGAGAGGAAGCTCAGGAGTGAGAGGAAGCTCAGGAGTGAGAGGAAGCTCAGGAGTGAGAGGAAGCTCAGGAGTGAGAGGAAGCTCAGGCAGGTAGATAGATCTACCAGCTCCTGGCTGGCTGGTGGTTTCAGCAGATCCTGGCTGACTGGCAGATCCTGGCTGACTGGCAGATCCTGGCTGACTGGCAGATCTGGAAGAGTCTGGTTGACTGGCAGATCTGGAAGAGTCTGGTTGACTGGCAGATCTGGAAGAGTCTGGTTGACTGGCAGATCTGGAAGAGTCTGGTTGACTGGCAGATCTGGAAGAGTCTGGTTGACTGGCAGATCTGGAAGAGTCTGGCTGACTGGCAGATCTGGAAGAGTCTGGCTGACTGGCAGATCTGGAAGAGTCTGGCTGACTGGCAGATCTGGAAGAGTCTGGTTGACTGGCAGATCTGGAAGAGTCTGGTTGACTGGCAGATCTGGAAGAGTCTGGCTGACTGGCAGATCTGGAAGAGTCTGGCTGACTGGCAGATCTGGAAGAGTCTGGCGGCGCTGGGCAGACTGGCGGCGCTGGGCAGACTGGCGATGCTGGGCAGACTGGCGGTGCTGGGCAGACTGACGACGCTGGGCAGACTGACGACGCTGGGCAGACTGGCGGTGCTGGGCAGACTGGCGATGCTGGGCAGACTGGCGATGCTGGGCAGACTGACGGCGCTGGGCAGACTGGCGACGCTGGGCAGACTGGGGGCACTGGCGGCGCTGGGCAGACTGGCGGCACTAGCTGCTCCATATAGGCTGACAGCTCTGGCGGCTTCTTACAGACTGACCGCTCTGGCGGCTCCGTGCTGACTGGCAGCTCCTTGCAGACTGGCAGCTCCTTACAGACTGACAGCTCCGTGCAGACTGACAGCTCCGTGCAGACTGACAGCTCCTTGCAGACTGGCAGCTCCATGCAGACTGGCAGCTCCATGCAGACTGGCTGCTCCATGCAGACTGGCTGCTCTATGCAGACTGACAGCTCTGGCTGCTTCATGCAGACTGACATCTCTGGCTGCTCCATGTAGACTGGCTGCTTCATGCAGACTGGCAGCTCGGGCTGCTTCATGTAGACTGACAGCTCTGGCTGCTCCATGCGGACTGACAGCTCTGGCTGCTCCATGTAGACTGACTGCTTCATGCAGACTGGCAGCTCGGGCTGCTTCATGTAGACTGACAGCTCTGGCTGCTCCATGCAGACTGACAGCTCTGACTGTTCCATGCAGACTGACAGCTCTGGCTGCTTCATGCAGACTGACAGCTCTGGCTGCTCATGCAGACTGGCAGCTCTGGCTGCTCCATGTAGACTGGCTGCTTCATGCAGACTGGCAGCTCGGGCTGCTTCATGTAGACTGACAGCTCTGGCTGCTCCATGCGGACTGACAGCTCTGGCTGCTCCATGTAGACTGGCTGCTTCATGCAGACTGGCAGCTCGGGCTGCTTCATGTAGACTGACAGCTCTGGCTGCTCCATGCAGACTGACAGCTCCATGCAGACTGACAGCTCTGGCTGCTCCATGCAGACTGACAGCTCTGGCTGCTCCTTGCAGACTGGCAGCTCTGGCTGCTCCATATAGACTGGCTGCTTCATGCAGACTGGCAGCTCGGGCTGCTTCATGTAGACTGACAGCTCTGGCTGCTCCATGCAGACTGACAGCTCTGACTGCTCCATGCAGACTGACAGCTCTGGCTGCTTCATGCAGACTGGCAGCTCTGGCTGCGCTGAACAGGCGGGAGACTCCTGCAGCGCTGTGTCGGAGGAAGGCTCTGGCTGCGCTAAACAGGCGGGAGACTCCGGCAGCGCTGGAGATGAGGAAAGCTCTAACAGCGCTAGATAGGCGGGAGACTCCGGCAGCGCAGGAGAGGAGAAAGGCTCTGGCTGCGCTAAACAGGCGGGAGGCTCCGGCAGCGCTGTAGAGGAGAAAGGCTCTGGCTGCGCTGAACAGGCGGGAGGCTCCGGCAGCGCTGTAGAGGAGAAAGGCTCTGGCTGCGCTAAACAGGCGGGAGGCTCCGGCAGCGCTGTAGAGGAGAAAGGCTCTGGCTGCGCTGAACAGGCGGGAGACTCCGGCAGCGCTGTAGAGGAGGAAGGCTCTGGCTGCGCTGAACAGGCGGGAGGCTCCGGCAGCGCTGTAGAGGAGAAAAGCGCTGGCTGCGCTGAACAGGCGAGGCACACTGAAGGCCTGGTGCGTGGTGCTGGAACTGGTGGTACTGGATCGAGGACACGCACAGGAAGCCTGGTGCGGGGAGCTGCTACCGGAGGGCTGGGGTGTGGAGGTGGTACTGGATAGACCGGACCGTGCAGGCGCACTGGAGCTCTTGAGCACCGAGCCTGCCCAACCTTACCTGGCTCGATGCCCACTCTAGCCCGGCCGATACGAGGAGCTGGAATATACCGAACCGGGCTGTGCACCCGCACTGGAGACACCGTGCGCTCCACAACATAACACGGTGCCTGCCCGGTCTCTCCAGCCCCCGGTAAGCACAGGGAGTTTGCGCAGGTCTCCTACCTGGCATAGCCATACTCCCTGTGAGCCCCCAATAAATTTTTGGGGCTGACTCTCGGGCTTCCATCCGCTCTGCCGTGCTAGCTCCTCATAATGCCGCCTCTCTGCTTTTGCTGCCTCCAGCTCGGCTTTGGGGCGACAATAATCTCCAGGCTCATTCCAGGGTCCTTTACCGTCCAATTCCTCCTCCCATGTCCATATCTCCAGGTGGTGCAACCTCTCCCACTGTAGCTGCTGCTGCTCCTGCTGCTGCTGCCTCTGTTGCCTCTTCTCCTGTTGCTCCTTTGGGCGGCTACACTCCCCTGGTTTAGCCCAGGGTCCTCTCCCGTCGAAGATCTCCTCCCATGACCAGAAATCCTTGGTGAGCATCTCCTTTTTCAGCTGCTCCTGCCTGTTGACACGCCGCTTGGTCCGTTGGTGGTGGGTGATTCTGTAACGGTTTTCTAGTGGTGATGAAGGAGAGTCGGACCAAACTGCAGCGTGTCGATTGCGATCCATATTTATTAAACAAAACGTAAACACGACTAAACACTACAAAACAATAAACGTAATGCAAACCGAAAACAGCCTATCTAGTGCAAACTAACAGAGAGTACAAGTAAGACACTAAGGACAATCACCCACGACAAACTCAAAGAATATGGCTGCCTAAATATGGTTCCCAATCAGAGACAACGATAAGCACCTGCCTCTGATTGAGAACCACTCCAGACAGCCATAGACCTTGCTAGACAACCCACTAAGCTACAATCCCAATACCACCACCAAAACCCCAAGACAAACACACCACAATTACAAAAACCCCATGCCACACCCTGGCCTGACCAAATACATAAAGATAAACACAAAATACTTTGACCAGGGCGTGACACCTCTGCTGATCCTACAGCTATGAACCAGATTTATACTGTAGCACTGAGGCGGTGGGCCCTAGTAGGAACATGAGCATTTCTACTTATACAAAGCATACCAGTAAAGCAATGAAAACAAGTAAACATCCCGAGAAAAGTGCTCAAAATAGCCCACGTTAACATACAGTTGAAGTCAGAAGTTTACATACACCTTAGCCAAATACATTTAAACTCAGTTTTTCACAATTCCTGGCATTTTATCCTAGTAAACATTCCCTGTCTTAGGTCAGTTAGGATCACCACTTTATTTTAAGAATGTGAAATGCCAGAATAATAGTAGAGAGAGTGATTTATTTCAGCTTTTATTTCTTTCATCACATTCCCAGTGGGTCCGAAGTATACATACACTCTATTAGTATTTGGTAGCATTGCCTATAAAGTGTTTAACTTGGGTCAAACGTTTCGGGGAGCCTTCCACAAGCTTCCCACAGTAAGTTAGGTACATTTTGGCCCATTCCTCCTGACAGAGCTGGTGTAACTGAGTCAGGTTTGTAGGCTTCCTTGCTCGTACAGTTCTTCAGTTCTGCCCACATAATTTCTATAGGATTGAGGTCAGGGCTTTGTGATGGCCACTCCAAAACCTTGACTTTGTTGTCTTTAAGTAATTTTGCCACAACTTTGGAAGTATGCTTGGGTTCATTGTCCTTTTGGAAGACCCATTTGCGACCAAGCTTTAACATCTTGAGATGTTGCTTCAATATATACACATAATTTTCCTTCCTTATGAAGCCATCTATTTTGTGAAGTGCACCAGTCCATCCTTCAGCAAAGCACCCCCACAACATGATGCTGCCACCCACGTGCTTCACGGTTGGGATGGTGTTCTTCGGCTTGCAAGCCTCCCCCTTTTTCCTCCAAATATAACGATGGTCATTATGACCAAACAGTTATATTTTTGTTTCATCAGACCAGAGGACATTTCTCCAAAAAGTACGATCTTTGTCCCCATGTGCAGATGCAAACCGTAGTCTGGCTTTTTAATGGTGGTTTTGGAGCAGTGGCTTCTTCCTTGCTGAGCGGCCTTTCAGGTTATGTCAATATAGGACTCATTTTACTGTGGATATAGATACTGTTGTAACTGTTTCCTCCAGCATCTTCACAAGGTCCTTTACTGTTGTTCTGGGATTGATTTGCACTTTTCGCACCGAAGTACGTTCATCTGTAGGAGACAGAACTTGTCTCCTTCCTGAGCGGTATGACGGCTGTGTTGTCCCATGGTGTTTATACTTGCGTACTATTGTTTGAACAGATGAACGTGGTACCTTCAGGCATTTGGAAATTGCTCCCAAGGATGAACCAGACTTGCGGAGGTCTACAAATTTTTTCTGAGATCTTAGCGGATTTATTTTGATTTTCACACAATGTCAAACAAAGAGGCACCGAGTTTGAAGGTATGCCTTGAAATACATCCACAGGTACACCAGCAATTGACTCAAATGATGTCAATTAGTCTATCAGAAGCTTCTAAAGTCATGACATCAATTTCTGGAATTTTCCAAACTGTTTAAAGGCACAGTCAACTTAGTGTATGTAAACCTCTGACCCACTGGAATTGTGATACAGTGAATTATAAGTGAAATAATCTGTCTGTAAACAATTGTTGGGAAAATTACTTGTGTCATGCACAAAGTAGATGTCCTAACTGACTTGCCAAAACTATAGTTTGTTAACAAGAAATTTGTGGAGTGGTTGAAAAACTAGTTTTAATGACTCCAACCTAAATGTATGTAAATTTCCGACTACAACTGTACATGTAGGTAGAGTTGATGTGACTATGCATAGATAATAACAGAGAGTAGCAGCAGCGTAAATTGAGGCGTCTGGGTAGCCCTTTGATTAGCTGTTCAGCAGTGTTATGGCTTGGGGGTAGAAGCTGTTAAGAAGCCTTTTGGACTTAGGAGCGCCAAGTGCGCTCCGGTACCGTTTTCCGTGTGGTAGCAGAGAGAACTGTCTATGCCTAGGGTGGCTGGAGTTTTAGGGCTTTCCTCTGACACCGGCCGGTATAGAAGGTCTGGATGGCAGGAAGCTTGGCCCCAGTGATGTACTGGGCTGTACGCACTACCCTCTGTAGTGCCTTGCGGTCGGCGGCAGTTGCCATTCCAGGCAGTGATGCAACCAGTCAGAATGCTCTCGATGGTGCAGCTGTAGAACTTTTGAGGATCTGAGGACCCATGCCAAATCTTTTCAGTCTCTTAAGGGGGAATAGGCTTTGTCGTACCCTCTTCACGACTGTCTTGCTGTGATTGGACTATGGTCATTTGTTGGTGATGTGGACACCAAGGAACTTGAAGCTCTCAACCTGCTCCACTGCAGCCCCGTCGATGAGAATGAGGGCGTGCTTGGTCCTCCTTTTCGTGTAGTCCACAATCATCTCCTTTGTCTTGATCACATTGAGGAAGAGGTTGTTATCCTGGCACCACACGGCCAGGTCTCTGACCTCCTCCCTATAGGTTGTCTCATCACTGCCAGTGATCAGCCCTACCACTGTTGTGTCATTGGCAAATTTAATGATGGTGATGGAGTCGTGCCTGGCCATGCAGTCATGAGTGAAGAGGGAAAACCGGAGGAGACTGAGCACGCACCCGAGGGGCCCCGTGTTGAGGATCAGCGTGGAGGATGTGTTGTTACCTACCTTTACCACCTGGGGGCAGCCAGTCAGGAAGTCCAGGATCCAGTTGCAGAGGGAGGTGTTTAGTCCCAGGGTCCTTAGCTTAGTGATGAGTTGAGGACACTATGGTGTTGAATGCTGAGCTGTAGTCAATGAATAGCATTCTCACATAGGTGTTCCTTTTGTCCAGGTGGGAAAGGGCAGTGTGGCGTGCAACACAGATTGCATCATATGTGGCTCTGTTGGGCGCTATGCAAATTGCAGTGGGTCTAGGGTTTCTGGGATAATGGTGTTGATGTGAGCCATGACCAGCCTTTCAAAGCACTTCATGGCTACAGACGTGAGTGCTACGGGTCGGTAGTCATTTAGGCAGGTTACCATAGTGTTCTTCGGCATAGGGATTATGGTGGTATGCTTGAAACATGTTGGTATTACAGACTCAGTCAGGGACAGGTTGAAAATGTCAGTGAAGACACTTGCCAGTTCGTCAGCGGAGTACACGTCCTGGTAATCCGTCTGGCCCTGCGGCCTGGTGAATGTTGGCCTGTTTAAAGGTCTTACTCACATTGGCTATAGAGCAGCTGATGCTCTCATGCAAGTTTCAGTGTTACTTGCCTCAAAGCGAGCATAGAAGTAATGGTAGGCTCGTGTCACTGGGCAGCTCGCGGCTGTGCTTCCCTTTGTAGTCTAATAGTTTGCAAGCCCTGGCACATCAGACGAGCAACGCAGCCGGTGTAGTACAATTCAATCTTAGTCCTGTATTGACGGTTTGCCTGTTTGATGGTTCATCTGACGTCATTGTGGGATTTCTTATAAGCTTCTGGGTTAGAGTCCCGCTCCTTGAAAGCAGCAGCTCTACCTTTTAGCTCAGTGCAGATGTTGCCTGTAATCCATGGTTTCTGGTTGGGGTATGTACGTACAGTCACTGTGGGGGTGACGTGATCGATGCACTTATTGATGAAGGCAGTGAATGCCATCGGAAGAATCCTGGGAACATATTCAAGTCTGTGCTAGCAAAACAGCCCTGTAGTTTAGCACCTGCTTCATCTGACCACTTTTTCATTGACTGAGTCACTGGTGCTTCCTGCTGTTGTAGTTTTTGCTTGTAAGCAGGAATCAGGAGGATAGAACTATGGTCAGATTTGCCAAATGGAGGGCAAGGGAGAGCTTTGTACACGTCTCTGTGTGGAGTAAAGGTTGTCTAGTTTTTTCCCCTCTGGTTGCACATTTAACATGTTAGTAGACATCAGGTAAAAGGAATTTAAGTTTCCCTGCTTTAAAATCCTCGGAACTAGGAGCGCGGCCTCGGGATGAACGTTTTCCTGTTTGCTTATGGCCTTATACAGCTCATTGAGTGTGGCCAGCATCGGTTTGTGGTGGTAAATAGACAGCTACGAAGAATATAGATGAAAACTCTTTTGGTAAATAGTGTGGTCTAACACTTTCTCTTTAGATACTCTACCTCAGGCAAGCAAAACTTTGAGACTTTGTGCACCAGCTGTTGTTTACAAATATACATAGACCTTGTCTTACCAGAGGAGGCTGTTCTATCCTGATGAAAAAGCATAAAACGTGCCAGCTGTATGTTATTCATGTCTTCGATCAGCCACGACTCGGTGAAACATAAGATATTACAGTTTTTAATGTCCAGTTGGTACAGTAGGATATTCGTGCTCGTAGTTCGTCTATTTTCTTATCCAATGATTGTACGTTGGCTAATAGGACCAATGGAAAAGGCAGATTACCTACTCGATGTCGGATCCTTACAAGGCACCCAGACCTACCTCCCCAATATCTCTGTCTCTTTCTCCTGAGAATGACAGGGATGAGGGCTTTGTCGGCTGTCTGGAGTAAATCCTTTGCGTCTGACTTGTCAAAGAAAAATCTTCTAATCTTCTAACAAGTGCTCAGCATATGTCGGAACTCCAAGACTGTTGGAAAAGCATTCCAGGTGAAGCTGGTTGAGAGAATGCCAAGAGTGTGCAAAGCTGTCATCAAAAAACTACATCAAAACAGGAAATCTACTGTTATAAATAAAATTAATATTTCAATGAAAATGTGAATAACATTCAATATATTTCTTATTGTATAATAACTAGCATTAGGATACACTCTATGGTCGACTCAATTGTCTAGAGCAGTATAAGCTTGGAAATGGAGCTCAGGCTATTGCTATCCCTTCAAAGCCGTATAAGAATGGTGGCGGTCTGTGACTGCCTGCTACTGAGCACCCAGAACCCTCCTTCAGCACCAACACATCAACGTTTTCCCTTTCCTTGCAAGGGATTTCAGGAAAAATAAACGCTGAAATGTACGCAGGAAGTTCCATCTAATCGCAACATGTTTTGTTAATTAGGCCTGTCAACTGGCCATTTATTATATATGTCACACATGACAGAGAAACACTACAGCATTCCATCTTTAGAAAGGGGCCAATGTTCAATAGTGCAAAACCAATAAGGAACAACTCTATTCCAACTTGCCTTTAGAAATCAAGTAACTTTTTTATTTTAGAAAAAAGGTATACAACTATTAAGAATTGACGATGTTTAACGTCTTCTTTAACTAGTCAGAGTATAATTAATTGAGCAGGAAAACGCAAAAAAAAAAAAGGACCATGAGGGAATAAAGAAATTCCAAAAGCTAATTAAAGGGAAGTGCTAATGATTAAAAACATGCTCAGCAGTGACAAGAAAAATAAGATGCTTTCTGACCTCACAGAAGAGACTGAGGGAGAAAGACGGAAGAAGCTTCTGAGGCTGAGACACAGCATGGCTACTTGGTTAGAGAGAGCTTTTTTTGGCACAGGCCCTCGGGCCGCCACAACATCAATCTCTCCCCTCCCAGGACAGACTGAGGAGGAAAACATAGCACACTTCAAATCCGACAGAAAGAGCGAGTGAGCCAGGCTTTGCTTTCCTCCGCTCTATGCAGGAAGGAGGGATGGCCGGCTCTTCTCCTTCTCCTAGAAGCTGTCTTAATTATTTCCACTCATACCCAAATCCCCAGCCATCATCTGGCAAATTAAGAGGGGATATATTCTAGAAATTGTAATAAATAATATCTAATCTCTGACAGTAAACTATGCCATCCTCCTCTTGGTAGCCACACCCGGCTGGGACTAGCTTTGCTTTATGTAAACCTAATTACAAACATTGTATTTCCTGATGCTACAGTAATGTAGGGCTTCCTTTGCCAAAACAGAGATATTTAATTTCTTCTTTCAAAAGACTGGATAAATTATGACGTGTATCAACTGATTCAGTGCCGCAACACAATATGAGATTCAGATGCAGTTTTATTGGGGAAGTGATTACTGGATAGAAGAGAATACTTTAGGCAGCAGAGAGAGGAGGAAGACGGGCAGGTAAGCTACATAGGTGCAGGTGGCACAGCACCGGGGTCAACAGCCTGCCCTGAGGGGTCACCGCCATGCGCTCAATGGTGGGGAACAGCATCACGGATTTCACCACCTGCACAAGAACAAGTAGAAGAAAGGATGTTAGTCATACCCAACTTAAACCTCCTTCTTGGGACATTCTCCTATGCATTCAGTTAGTCTGTGTGTCTTACAATAAATCTAGAAGCATAGATGTTCCATGACATTTATGGACCATTATCTGTCTTCAGATTTTTAATGACTTCAGTTTAAAGATGCACTATAGAACTTTTAGGGCATCATGTTTTAATAAATACAATGAATTTGTTTTTAGATCTTTTCCCAAACTTGTTGACAATGTGCAGGTACTGTATCTATTATTCCAACATTCAGACTAGAGTTAAAAGTTGTGTGCAGCTCTTATGTTATGCTACATTAGTGCTGCCAGGGGGCACTATGTGAAGAAGGAGTTGCTTGAGTGGCGGAGCAAAGGCATTAAAGACAAAACAGTTGGAGAGAGAGACAGAAATATACTGTTGGTGAGAGCACGCGTGTGAAAGTGGTAAAAGCGATGAGATGTCCAGGAAAAGAGAGGGCGTGACATGGGCAATGCATGTGATTACATGAGATGGAGAACAAATAAAAGAAGAGGGAGAACAAGAGAGAAAGAGAGAAAATACATGTGTCAGAACACCAGTATTAGGAAACAGGAAACACCTGCCCGTTTGGCCAGCAGCAGGCTGGAAGAGTGATAAACCTCTACCTAACAGCCAGTCTATGACCCAGAGAGAGCAAGGCCCACAGATTGGATGTGGACTTACTATGCATCCTTTGTGGTTGTTGGGATTGTATTTTTCTTACCAGTTCAAAGCAGGGATTGATTAACTAGCTCCAGAGATCCTTATGGGGACCCAGAGGTTTAACACCTTTTCAAGGAGTACATCGGGGACATAGGGAATGGATGGGGGAGAGGTGGAGGAGGGATATGTCTAGATTTAGGGGTAAAAGGGGCCAAGAGAGAGTGAGAGCGTTAGAGAGAGGAAGAGAGAAATGCCGTCCTCCAACGTGAGTGAAACAAACTCACTAAAATACTTAGGTATCCCCTTGACGACAGGGCAGTAGGAAGAAAGGCTGCTGTTTTGACATGGGGAGGGGGAACGGGGTTAGCAACCACATGTTGTACTTCAGAGATAACACAATAGTGTGCTTTAACAGTGATCTACTGCTGTGAAACCTGTGGCATTCATTAGAGGCTCTCCCTATCATTGAAAAACAATTAACATTAATCTTCCATTTTCATGGCCTGCTTCGGCAATACTTTAATGTAAAGTCCCCTGTTTAAGGGACATGCGTGGTTCTGGTACCGCTTCCGACTGATTTTCACTTATAAATCAATCTATGGACACCGTAGATCAAAATAGCTTGCATTGAGCGATAGCCTTGGTTCTCATGGACACTTTTGCCTGTGTGAAGTAGGATGTGAAATCTAACACCACTTGAAGCTTCCTATTTCATTCGCTCTTCTGACGGACCATCAACTCCTGCATGAACCCCGCGTCACTGCAACTGACATGTGCCCGTAATCCTTACATCATAGCCCAGCAGGCGAGATTGGTTCCGTCACTCTAGCATGTTCAAAGATAGTTATAAATCTAACTTTATCTAAGTAATCTAAAATAATTCATAGATTTTAAACTTTCAGTTTGTCATAGGGGCGGCAGGGTAGCCTAGTGGTTAGAGAGTTGGACTAGGAGCCGGAAGGTTGCAAGTTCAAACCCCCGAGCTGACAAGGTACTAATCTGTCATTCTGCCCCTGAACAGGCAGTTAACCCACTGTTCCCAGGCCGTCATTGAAAATAAGAATTTGTTCTTAACTGACTTGCCTAGTTAAATAAAGGTCAAATAAATAATTAAAAAAATAGACAGACAAGATTAATATGAGACGAAAGGCAAGTTCCTAACGAGTTCACGGAGCCAAGCTAGAGCTCTGTCTGACATTTACAGCAGTGGGGTCAGATGTTTTGATCAAGAGAGACCTTCTGAAAATGTGCACTTTTTTTCCAAACACCAAACATCCAAATATGTATTTTACAATTATAAGGAAAGTAAAATGGTATAGTTGTTTTATTATTTGATTATACTATATTTAGAAAGCATATAAGTTATTTCAAGCCTTATTCATACCACTTTGTTGAATAGGAAATTAATCATAAAAATCTTCATATTTTTTATCATATTTGTATTGTGTCCTCAAAAGTGACTCAGCAATTTATAACTATATTAACCAGAAAGGTGAGATTTGAAACTTTCTTATAATATGCAGCATTAGTAGTTATTGTTTATGGCCCTACCATGATAAATAATTACTTTAGGGGCTCCCGAGTGACGAAGCGTTCTGAGGCACTGCATCGCAGTGCTAGAGGCGTCATTACAGACCCTGGTTCAATTCCAAGCTGTATCACAACCGGCCGTGATTGGGAGTCCCATAGGGCGGCGCACAATTGGCCCAGCGTCGTCCAGGTTGGGGTAGGACTTCATTGTACAGAAGAATTTGTTCTTAACTGACTTGCCTAGTTAAAGAACGATGAAATAAAAATCACATGTAGTTACAGTTGACTGATTAAAACATATTACCTACCAATGTAGCCTTGTAGCTATAGATTAATGAAGCTGTTGAAATATACCAATATGTGGTAGTGTGAGTCTGAGTGTGACAGAAAAGGAAGCATGTGTGGGCGTGAAAGAGAGACAGAGTAGAGGTGCACAGAGGGACACAGGTGAGCTTTGATGTGTAAAGAGGTAGTTTTGATGGGAAGCAGCTCCTCTTCCAGAGGAACAGAGGAATGTTCTAAAGAATGCGGAAGGAAGAGGCTGGTTGTTAAACACTGAAAAAATACTAACTGACATAACCACTAATAACACACGCAAACAAACACAAAAACACACCTAGACAACCACACGCATGCACAGACACACATTTTACTCTTCATCTATCTCTAACACACCTTCACAAGTTTTTACTTATAGATTTCTTTTTAAAGACGGGCTGGTTGTTTAGTAACCAAACCGATACGTGCTCAACTATGAGGCAAAACAGGGTTGGCTTAGATTGTTATCTATATAAAGGTGAAATAAATACAAATATTTTGTCTCCAATGTCTATTGAAAACAAATACATTTCCACAATGAGCACTTGTTGTCTCTCAAATACATTGTTACAGTTGTTGGTTAGCTAACGTGACTCATTCAAAACACCTCCAAACAAGACATGGTATTAAGAACAAGATAGAAAGGGACACAGGTGCTCTCTGGCCATCCAGAATCACACACACACACACACACACACACACACACACACACACACACATCTGCCCCATTGAAGCGTGTACATCATTTTCGTGACGTTGTCAGCTAACCCATCTATTGTCAAATACATCGGATAAGGTGCAGTGAAATGTGTCGTTTTAAACTTTTCTGAGGAATTGTTTGCTTAGGACACACACACGACGGGCCCCTGCGGACAGGTCAGGACAGTCCTTGAACCTGCAGCATCTCGCTCTGCTTTGCTGTGGGGACAGAGAGGATGGACGGACGGAGTGGACTTAAGATGTAACAGTGAAAGGGGCTGATTTATAAACACCTGAGAGCTAAATGTGGCAGAGCAGGAAGGTTAATGTTTTACATGTTCTGCACCAGAGATGGAACCAACATGACACATACACTTCACTTGTGAATGAATGTTCAGTCTGTTCTGTGAAAGAAAACACGCACGCATGCACACACACGTGTTTACTGAAGTCAACTCCTGAAGTCAAACTCCTGACACAGTGAAACATTTGGTAAAGAACACACAAGCTCAGATGACCAGCTTTACCCTGGAACTAAGGAAACCAAATGGTTTTCCGAAACAGGAACAATTTGTCAACGACTAAACCTTCCAGCCTTAGTCGTTTTATAGATATATTACCTTCCTTTTTTATTGTTCTGGAGGTGAGAAATGAAAGGAGTAGGAAAGAGAGAAGGGAGGTTCACAGAAGGTTCTGGGAACAGCATGGAACTTGGTCAGTGGCGTCCAGCCCGCCCTAACACCCTCTTTAACGAGGTCCAATGGGCTGACATGCCACACAGTGCCAGGCCAGAACCAGCGCACTGTTAGAAAGCAGGTGTTCCCCCCGGTCGTAAAATGTTGGTGTGCAAGCCACCTGGCCACGGAGCGTGTGGAGAGCCTTGTGCAGCCCTGCCGCGGTTGTTAAGTGACAGTGTGGGTTAAGAGCTGCACTAAAGCTCTCCTCACGTACCTCTCTTGCACCTCATAAGACAGCAATAGCCTGGGGACTCCTCAGGATCCATTCATACTGTATGCCCACACTCCCTGCTATACGCCTGCTCTGTTGGTTTTCTGACTAGGAAAGAGGGGGCTGGAGATAGGGAAGGATGGAGCCTTCCTAGGGCTCACTCTCCAGTCTCCATGGCATATGGTGTCATGTCTACGTGCGTCAGCTGTCTCGGCTGGGAAGTGACATCAGGTGGAAAGTACAGTTATGGAAAGCTGGACCAGCTGAACTCATGTGGGGATGACAGGTAGATTGGTGACAGCACACTTATGGTGAAATTCACCATTTAATCTATAATCCTAAAGACAGAGAAAGGTAATGAGAGGTTTTTATTGCTTTATAGAAACACCATCATCATCTAGATGAACAACAAAGGCATATGAAAATGTCTCATAATGTATTTATTTATTCATTTGTAAATGTAATATTCCCATCAGGCAGATGAAAACGATCCAGATAGAAAATTTGCCAGAGCCCACCCAAGCAGTCAACAAGCCATCAATATTCTCCATTGTATCGAGGACCTCTAGAGCATGGGTCAAACATGAGGCTCAAGGGACATTTTAGTCCCCCGCTTGTATAAACTGCTCGCTAATGCAGTCAATGCAATTGCCAGATTATTGGGTTAAGTAAGTCAGTGGAGGCTGGTGACTTGATTGGAGGATGGGAGACCCACGGTATAGAGACCCACGGAGAGGACAGCACTGAGACGACAACGCGTGCTTTCACAAATCGTCAAATACTAATTATTTCAACCTAAAGCATTTAATAAATACACTTATAGTACAACATTATGGGGCATGGGAATGAGAGGGCTACTTACAAAGTGTTGGGAAGGGATCACAGCAGTGATTGAATGAGGGTATGAGGCATGAGTTAAGGTGTTCAGAGGCTTGACTTAAGTGTAGGACAGGGGTCGAGGTGTTCATATGCTTCAGTGCAGGACAGGCTCATCTTGGATGGATGGTGTTGGAGAACAGCTCAACTCTTCTACTGAAGGCAGGACAGGATTTGATTGGAAAGACAAAAAACAATTTAAAAAAACAGTTAGACAAAAGACATAAGAATAAGTTAGGGTTTGACCCGGGGTAGGCCGTCATTGTAAATAAGAATTTATTCTTAACTGACTTGCCTAGTTAAATAAAAGGTTAAATAAAAAATACAAATATCAAAGTAGCTCAAGAAACGTTCCTGAATAAAGCCCTGATCATCCACATACCTGACAATAACTGGCAAAAGCGAGCAGACTGGTGTTAAGAGAATTATGTTCTCAATGTTCATAAACTGAACTTCAATTAAACTACTCGGTCTGTTACCAAGAATTTGTAAGGTTCTTGTTGAAATGAAACAGACAGAGGCCAGTCTACAATAGTCAGCAACGTTTATTTACGAGAGCTCTGCTTATCATTTCCTGTACATTGGTTTATATACATCTCATTTCGTCATAAATGTCCCTCCTCCTCTCAGACAATAACAATATAGTTCACAATTCTTCCACCTGTTCTTCCACCTGTTATACAATCTACTACAAGCCCAAGGTTTCTCCCCTCCCTGGATGGGGAGACTTCCTTCCCTGTTATCAGTTCCACAGGTCACAAGTTGTCTGCCACAGTTCCTTTTTCTTATGGACTAACATTCTTCAACAGAGACAGGGTAGAATTCTATTAGATATAGTCCTATCATTACTTTAAATGTATACATAATTTAGTCATTATACATCAAATTCATAACAACCGGTGGCAGGCACCATACATGGATCCCCCTTTGTTTTTACACTGCTGCTACTCGCTGTTTATTGTCTATGCATAGTGGGGCCTCCCGAGTGGCGCAGTGGTCTAAATCAGAGCTAGCTGTGCTACCAGAGTCCCTGGTTTGAGTCTAGGCTCTGTCGCAGCTGGCCGTGACCGAGAGACCCATGGGGCGGAGACCCATATAGGCTACATAAACATTTAACAATGTTTTTCCATCACCAATATGCAGTCCTAACATTTGACTTAGACACTTCTGCTGTAAGGCACTGAACAGATGCAGAGCTGCATTAATGATACATATATCCATTAAAAGGCATTAGAAACCTTTCTATCCATGTCCAACCCATGTGTCCAGTCACTCAACGTTTGAGGCGGGGTACAAACACGTTACCCTCTTAGTTTCAACATCCACCCAAAAATGGTGACAAAGACTTAGTAGGGTACTATGGTACTGATAACTCAGTCCCATAGGAAAACCCATTTCCATTTGTAACTACCGCCTCATCTTTTCATGTGACATATGTTCTGAGCCTAGTGAAGATGTAGTAGAGCCTGACTTTGAAGAAGTCAAACCATGAATAATGAGTGTGATAAAATGTTACCATACAGAGAAAAACACCTGGGGCAGTTTGAGCACCTAGGAAAAAATTGATGTTAACCTTTTGCGTGTAGGGGGCAGTATTTTTGTTTTTGGCTAAAAAACGTACCCATTTGAAACTGCCAATTTCTCAGCCCCAGAAACTAGAATATGCATATAATTGTCAGATTAGGATAGAAAACACTCAAGTTTCCAACAAGTTTCCAAAACTGTAAAAATATTGTCTGTGAGTATAATAGAACTGATATTGCAGGTGAAAGCCTGAGGAGAATCCAATCAGGATGTGCCTCTTATTTTGAAACCTCTCTGTTACTTTGCATGCCTATCGTCCATCAACCAGATTCCCTTTTCTATGACTTCCCTAAGGTGTCAACAGTATTTAGACATAGTTTCAGGCTTTTATTTTGAAAAATGAGCGTGAAGGATCACATTGCGTAAGTGGATAAGTGGGGGCTCTCAGAGTGAGTTTGTGCGCAACTGAGTAAAGCCGCCATTGTTCCTCACGCTGTTACTGAAAAACCTACACACTCGGTTGATATACTATTATCGAATATATATTTTAAAAACAACATGAAGATTGATTATAAAAAACGTTTGACATGTTTCTGTGGACATCATGGATATTATTTGGAATTATAACTCTGCGCTGTCGTGACCGCTCTTTCCTGTGGATTTCTGAACATAACACGACAAACAAACGTTGGTATTTTGGGTATAAAAATAATCTTTATGGAACAAAAGGAACATTTGTTGTGTAACTGGGAGTCTCGTGAGTGAAAACATCCGAAGATCATCAAAGGTAAACTATTTTACTGCTTTTCTGATTTTCGTGACCTAGCTACTTAATACTTAGTGTACATAATATCGATAAACTTACACAAACGCTTGGATTGCTTTCGCTGTAAAGCATAATTTCAAAATCTGAGACGACAGGTGGATTAACAAAAGGCTAAGCTGTGTTTTCCTATATTGCACTTGTGATTTCATGAATATGAATATTTTTTTGTAATATTATTTGACTGTGGCGCTATGCTATTCAGCGGTTGCTGATGACAATTATCCCGCTACCAGGATGGGTAGCGTCAACAAGTTAAACAACTTCTTACGTCTGAAATCCCGTTAACGGGATATGACAACAGCCAGTGAAAGTGCAGGGCGCCAAATTCAAACAACAGAAATCTCATAAATAAAATTCCTCAAACATACAAGTATTACACACCATTTTAAAAGATAAACTTGTTGTTAATCCCACCACAGTGTCCGATTTCAAAAAGGCTCTACGACGAAAGCATACCATGCGATATGTTAGGTCAGCGCCAAATCACAGAAAAACACAGCCATTTTTTCCAGCCAAAGAGAGGAGTCACAAAAAGCAGAAAGAGATAAAATGAATCACTAACCTTTGATGATCTTCATCAGATGACACTCATAGGACTTCATGTTACACACTACATGTATGTTTTGTTTGATAAAGTTCATATTTATATCCAAAAATCTCAGTTTACATTGGCGCGTTATGTTCAGTAATGTTTTGCTTCCAAAACATCCGGTGATTTTGCAGAGAGCCACATCTATTTATAGAAATACTCATAATAAACATTGATAAAAGATACAAGTGTTATGCATGGAATTATAGATACACTTCTCCTTAATGCAACAGCTATGTCAGATTTCAAAAAAGCTTTACGGAAAAAGCACACCATTCCTTTGTCTTTAGAAATGCAATGGAATGCAGGTCACTCTCACGGCCGCACGCGAGACTGAGCTCATGGCTTTCTGCCAGACACCTGATTGAAACAGCTGTCATTCGCTCCCCCTTCACAGTAGAAGCCTGAAACAAGGTTCTAAAGACTGTTGACATCTAGTGGAAGCCTTAGGAAGTGCAATCGGACCAAATTTACACTGTATCTTGGATAGGCAAAGACTTGAAAACTACAAACCTCAGATTTCCCACTTCCTGGTTGGATTTTTTCTCAGGTTTTTGCCTGCCATATGAGTTCTGTTATACTCACAAACATCATTCCAACAGTTTTAGAAACTTCAGAGTGTTTTCTATCCAAATCTACTACTACTAATAATATGCATATCTTAGCTTCTGGGCCTGAGTAGCAGGCAGTTTACTCTGGGCACCTTATTCATCCAAGCTACACAATACTGCCCCCCAGCCATAGGGCATCCCAAACCAGACGTCTTTCCAGGCGGCTTGTGTTGACGCCTTGCCAACATTTGTCATCACACCATAGTTTCTAAGGGAAATTCAAAGATGCATTATACTTGTGAATTACTATTAATCACCACATGAGATTTATCACAAATGCTTAGGCTATCACAGGGATTCTCAACCTTTTTCAAATCAAGTAATTTTACTGCCATTTGAGAGTGGCACGAACTAGAGTAGGCACATTCATGGGAAGGTATAGGCTTCTGGGCTGTTATAATATTTATGATATTAGTGGTTAGCGACTTGGTCGTGGTTGAATTCTATGCCGACATGGTTGGTTTGCGATAGCAGTCTCTCCTTACGGCGGGTTGCGCTGCGGTCCCAATATTATAGTGCCGGGTATGGGTCGGATGCAGGTTATGTACTGTATACCCCCCCATCCCCTTCTCATCACTATTGGCTTAATGCCTCCCTTGCACTAAAAGGCTGTTAATAAACAATGTGGCTATTAACACCATTATAGACACATTTAAGGGCTGTAAAATATTAAAAGTCTCTTTAACAGGAAACTCTACTCTACAGTTAGAAACGTTGATTACACGCTGGATTTCCTTTCTTTCCCTCTTTCATGCCGTCGTTCAAAGCAGGGTGCTAAAAGAGAGTGAATGTGGACCAGCAGACCAGCGTGATCATTGCCTCAGGTTAGGGCCCAGCACTGAAGAAAAAAGGATGTGGCATTTTGTGTGGACCGGAATATCAACTTCCTCGTAACTGGAGCCTCACTACACCAGAATTTGGGAATTTTGCCAGTTTTCTGGAAATGCATTACTTTAGTATTCTGATTAAAGTAATCAGGAAAGGTATTATTAAAGAGGGGGGCAGCAGATTCCTTCTGATTAGAACAAGTTCCAATTTACAAGTTCCGGAGGATACAGAAGACGAAACGGAAGGTTGTTGTGTCAGTTACCCTGCTTGACAACACATAGCCTATAAGCTAGATGTCATACATCTTCTTCCTTTACAGGCATATAAAATTAGGTCCAGAGATCCAATAACCCCCCCCCCCTCAGATAAACACACCTTCCCTCGCACTTGTCTGTTTATTTAGATGAAAAGTGCTTTTCCACTGTGTCCATCTTTATTTCTCTGCCAATCTGCTTTTGTCTGCCTGGCCTGATAATGGACCCCTTGAGAGGAACATAAAGTCAGTGGGGGGCACCAGTGAAATCACCATTTTGGCATATCATATCCAATGTTCTTCCAAACAGTGCTAAATCACAAATAACAATGTAGCCTATTAAAAACACAGTTCAGTCTAAATAGAATTTAGAATGTACATACTGTAAGCACAAACAGGGGTTAAAGCAAAAATAAATCCCATGACTGAAACTTAAGTCGACCTCAGATCGATTGTCTAGGGCCAAAAAAAAAAAAATTAAGACTAAATTTAACGCACTGAAAAAAAATTGTGTGGACTAGAATGAGGCTCTCTCCTCCCTATATTGTTCCTGCACTGAGGAATTACCATCTTCAGAAAATGTTTTTATAACTCCTCTGCGACTAATCGATGTCTGGAGCTCAAAAAGCAATAGTAACAGTATGCAAATCAGGGAGGCAAATAAAAAGTCTCTTTCACCAAAAAGGTCTTGTTCAAAAAGTGTTGTTAGTTCGCGAACAAACCATTACTGCTGTTGCGCAGCTGCTTCTAAACCATGGTTGAAACTCCAGTTGTAACTGCGTTTGTAAATGATGCAACTCGCGCAATTGAAGGAGTAAAGAATTGAAGGAGTAAAGATTTGAAGGAGTAAAGAAAAAAGTGATAGCAATGGAAAACTGGGACCACCCTCTTTTTACAAAGGCCAAAAAATGTATTCAAAAGTGCTTTCCAGGGATTGAATTATGAATTGTTGTGCAATAACTGCTTGTCAGAATACATGTTTCGCTCCCTATGACTCTTGCAACATTAATACGGCTTGAGAGGCATATTTATCTTGCATAGAACACACAACAACAAGCCGACTAGGTAAATAGGTAAACTATTCTACTATGGTGTTGTCTGATTGTTTGAATGACAACATTACATGGCAAAACTGGTAGCAATGGAAAGTTGTATCCTCATCTGATTGATCAAGTATAGGCTTTGAATTACTTTGCCAGCAGCTACAGCAGGCTACACATAGCTTTTTAAGTTGAGCAGCAGTTGTGCACATGATAGATTTATTTAATTCCTTTCATCTGAACATCAAAGTGTCAGCAACAATCATGCATGTCAGTTCATTGCACACAGCTTAAGAGAGAAAATAAAATATTTGAGAATAAATCTCTTTGGGAATGTATTTCGTAGTACAGACATGCTTCTGTATTAGGCTATGTAATCTCCAAACCAGCCTCAACCCACAGGAAAGTATTATTGTGGATCTACACTGATCTCAAAAACGACCTCTCCAGAATCCATGACAGAAATCCGTCGCAGTGAAGAGGAAGTTTAACCCCATGCACACAGAACACCCAGTATTGATCTATTGCAGGTAATAACCCACATAAATGTAGACTAACATATACACTCTAGTCCACTGATATGGCCCCTGAACTACTTGTGTCCACTGTTTTCACAGCTTCTAGCACCCCCTGTTGCAGTGGGTTGCAAGGCTACATTCCTGTGGCATATTTCCCTTGACCCCTCAGGCTTTTAGCTCTTCATGCATGCACTCCAGCAGTGTTCCAGCTATTCCCTGCTACTGCACCCCACTGTCTGCTTCTAGAGCTTGGGCAACCAAAACCCCAGTAGTACTTGCACAGTAGCATAAACCTTCATCATGGAGGCAGGCAGTAAACAAATGCATAAATACTCAACAGGCCGGTTTGAATCTGGCCTTCCCTGCCATTCAAAGATGCCGCCTCTTGGCAGCTGTGCTCTTAGTCTTGGCTTTGGACAACGATTTCGGGGGAGACCGATGTCAAAGTACAGTAGAGATCATTGTCTTCTGACAGGTGGCATCATTCTAACGTGAATTACTACTTTTACTCCAGTGAGGGGCAGCCAGAAAGAGCCAGAGTAGGCCACTCTATTGAACCAACGTGCCACTGTGGAAACAGTGTGAGGTTTGCCACTTCAAACAAGACAGGCTTGGCTCATTGTAACCTGCTGTGCTGTGTCCAGTGTCAGGATAAAACCCTCTCCATTTCTGCCATTTAAAGTCAATGTTATGACTACAACAACCCTTGTGGTCAAAGGTGGTAGGAAGAGAGAGCTGCCATGCTAAACACATTTTGAGGCAGCTGGTTTCTTTAGAGTCATATTGTATGTATACAACATGATCGGATGGCTTTCTCGAGCCAACAGGGTCTAACCTGTCTTTCACATCAATGGAATTCCAGTTAGACCTGCCAGCCCCAAAGCTGAAAATGATTTAGATTAAGAAGGCTCCTCTGACTCGAGAATCACCAGAGACTCCTTACTTACATACTTACTGTATAAGCAATACGGAAAGCCATCTGTTGTCGAGTCAATGTGAGATGGTGCATGTGTCTAAATGACAGGTACAGAGATTGGAAAGAGATAGGGTTAAGTGAGTTGGCTTCTAAAGTGCTTTGTTTGTTACTCAGTTCTCTGTGCCTGTAAGGAGAACCGGATGGTGCTGCCAGGAAGATCAGACTGAGTGTTTCCATGACAACCCGACCAGGTGAATACAGGTGAAAGCTACCATCTGCAAACCTTGGTTTATTAGTTGGCTAGATATATTCCATATCTGCCATGTTGAACTGCAAATGAATATGGAAGGCTTAGTGTTATCTGAAGCTTAGGCTCCTGTTGAATACACACTGAGACTAATGTGTTTATACCATTGTGATAGATGAGATCTGAGCTGAGAGGGTGAGAGAGTTACAGGCTAGATGGGGTTTCGTTCTTCCTTGTCATTTCAGAAACAGAGACTAAATTAGAAATTCAGAAACAGAGACTAAATTAGAATTCAGAAACAGAGACTAAATTAGAATTCAGAAACAGGGACTAAATTAGAATTCAGAAACAGGGACTAAATTAGAATTCAGAAACAGAGACTAAATTAGAATTCAGAAACAGAGACTAGATTAGAATTCAGAAACAGAGACTAAATTAGAATTCAGAAACAGAGACTAAATTAGAATTCAGAAACAGGGACTAAATTAGAATTCAGAAACAGAGACTAAATTAGAATTCAGAAACAGGGACTAAATTAGAATTCAGAAACAGAGACTAAATTAGAATTCAGAAACAGAGACTAAATTAGAATTCAGAAACAGGGACTAAATTAGAATTCAGAAACAGAGACTAAATTAGAAATTCAGAAACAGAGACTAAATTAGAATTCAGAAACAGAGACTAAATTAGAATTCAGAAACAGGGACTAAATTAGAATTCAGAAACAGAGACTAAATTAGAATTCAGAAACAGAGACTAAATTCAGAATTAGAATTCAGAAACAGAGACTAAATTAGAATTCAGAAACAGGGACTAAATTAGAATTCAGAAACAGAGACTAAATTAGAATTCAGAAACAGGGACTAAATTAGAATTCAGAAACAGAGACTAAATTAGAATTCAGAAACAGAGACTAAATTAGAATTCAGAAACAGGGACTAAATTAGAATTCAGAAACAGAGACTAAATTAGAATTCAGAAACAGAGACTAAATTAGAATTCAGAAACAGGGACTAAATTAGAATTCAGAAACAGAGACTAAATTAGAATTCAGAAACAGAGACTAAATTAGAATTCAGAAACAGAGACTAAATTAGAATTCAGAAACAGAGACTAAATTAGAATTCAGAAACAGGGACTAAATTAGAATTCAGAAACAGAGACTAAATTAGAATTCAGAAACAGAGACTAAATTAGAATTCAGAAACAGGGACTAAATTAGAATTCAGAAACAGAGACTAAATTAGAATTCAGAAACAGAGACTAAATTAGAATTCAGAAACAGGGACTAAATTAGAAATTCAGAAACAGAGACTAAATTAGAATTCAGAAACAGGGACTAAATTAGAATTCAGAAACAGGGACTAAATTAGAAATTCATTACACAAACCAATTGGTGGGGCAGTAAAGTTGTGTGTTTATTATACTGTTAATCCTCTACTGAACATATGTTTGCGAGTTGTGCTCGTGTCAATTTGGTTTTACATTTTTTCAGATTATATTACTTTGCAAGGGGTGAAATAACTAATAATTATGTACTCTACTCTGTATTTACTAAACATTTAGTAATTATGTCAGAAAAACATTGTTTTTTAAAAAAGAAAGTGTCTTTTGTCCAACTTAAATATTACAAATTTAAATAAATGTAGGAAAATTATTTACCTGGGGCATGTTCACTGAGTGTACAAAACATCAGGAACACGTACACTTTCAATGACAGACTAACCAGGTGAAAGTCATGATCCTCATTGAATCCACTTCAATGTTGTTAAATCCACTTCAAATACGTGTAGATGAAGGGGAGAAGACAGGTTAAAGAATATTTTTAAGCCTTGAGACAATCGAGACATGGATTGTGTATGTGTGCCATCCAGAGGGTGAATGGTCAAAACAAAAGATTGAAGTGCCTTTGAATGTGGTATGGTAGTAGGTAACAGGCACACAAGTTTGTGTGTATCAAGAACTGCTGGGTTTTTCACACTATACAGTTTCCCATGTGCATCAAGAAAGGGTCCATCACCCAAAGGACATACATATATAGTCAGAAGTTTACATACACTTAGGTTGGAGTCATTAAAACCCGTTTTTTCAACCACTCCACAAATTTCTTTTAACAAACTAGTTTTGGCAAGTCGGTTAGGAAATCAACTTTGTGCATGACACAAGGAATTTTTACAACAATTGTTTACAGACAGATTATTTCACTTGTAATTCACTGTATCACAATTCTGGTGGGTCAGAGGTTTACATACACTAAGCTGACTGTGCCTTTAAACAGCTTCTGATAAATTATGTCAATTAGCCTGAGTCAATCGGAGGTGTACATGTGGATGTATTTCAAGGCCTACCTTCAAACTCAGTACCTCTTTTCTTGACATCATGGGAAAATCAAAAGAAATCAGCAAAGACAGAGAAAAAAAATTGTAGACCTCTACAAGTCTGGTTAATCCTTGGGAGCAATTTCCAAATGCCTGAAGTTACTACGTTCATCTGTACAAACAATACTACGCAAGTATAAACACCATGGGACCACGCAGCCGTCATACCGCTCAGGAAGGAGACGCATTCTGTCTCCTAGAGATGAACGTACTTTGGTGCGAAAAGAGCAAATCAATCCCAGAACAACAGCAAAGGACCTTGGGAAGATGCTGGAGGAAACAGGTGCAAAAGTATCTATAGCCACAGTAAAACGAGTCCTATATCAGTAAAACGAGTCCTATATCAACATAACCATAAGGCTACTCTGCAAGGAAGAAACCACTGCTCCAAAACCGCCATAAAAAAGCCAGGCTACGGTTTGCAACTGCACATGGGGACAAAGATTGTACTTTCTGGAGAAATGTCCTCTGGTTTGATGAAACAAAAATAGAACTGTTTGGCCATAATGACCATCGTTATGTTTGGAGGAATAAGGGGGAGGCTTGTAAGCCGAAGAACACCATCCCATCCATGAAGCACGGGGGTGGCAGCATCATGTTGTGGGGGTGCTTTGTTGCATGAGGGTCAGGTGCACTTCACAAAATAGATGGCGTCATGAGGTAGGAAAATATGTGTATATATTGAAGCAACATCTCAAGACATCAGTCAGGAAGTTAAAGCTTGGTTGTCCATTTGGAAGGCCCATTTGCAATGACCCCAAGCATACTTCCAAAGTTGTGGAAAAATAAGGACAACAAAGGACAACAAAGTCAAGGTATTGGAGTGACCATCACAAAGCCCTGACCTCAATCCTATAGAACATTTGTGGGCAGAACTGAAAAAGCGTGTGCGAACAAGGAGGCCTACCACTCTCTACAATTATTCTGACATTTCACTTTTTTTAAATGAAGTGGTGAGCCTAACTGACCTAAAACAGGGAATTTTTACTAGGATTAAATGTCAGGAATTGTGAAAAACTGAGTTTAAATGTAGTTGGATAAGGTGTATGTAAACTTCCAACTTCAATTGTACAGTCAACTTGACGCAACTGTAGGAAGCATTGGAGTCAACATGGGCCAGCATCCCTGTGGAAAGCTTACGACACCCTGTAGTGTCAATGCCCCGACGAATTGAGGCTGAGGACAAAATGAGGGGTGCAACTCAATATTAGGAAGGTGTTTCTAATGTTTTGAACAACAAGTGTGTATATGACGCATTATATTAGCACACAAACAGTATTTATACTTCATATTGTGTCAGATGCCAAACAAAGCCTCTATGAACATGACGTTAAAAACACAAGGCCAAACCTATAGCCTAGTGAACCTGGAGAGAACCCAGGGCATAACCTAGACAGTCTTATCAGCCCTTACACCCAATGTCCTTTTCAGGGACAAGCAGCGTGCCAGATGCTGTGCTCTGGAAGTACACAAACTCACCCTAGACTGGTCCCTGCTACAAGCTCAACTCAGCCTCCTTTTCCGTTGGTAAGTAGTAAGTACACTAAAAACTCTGCCACCGCTTACCTAGGCCGTGCCGGTGCCTCAACCCATAAGGCAAGCCATTATTCCAACACAAATACCTGAGACACAAAGGAACAGGAGTTTCTGATTATCACACATCATACGTTACAGGACATAATCGCTTGTGTTTGCTTCTTGGCAGCCTGCAATCTTCAGTGGGAAAGGAAGTATTTTTCTGCTCATTCTTTTTTTGCAGAAAAGAATATGGCAGAGCCGGCTGGACCACAGAATGGGCTGAGGAGATACAGATGTAAAATCTTAATTTGATCACTCGTTTATTTCTTTTTTTTAATAATATATATTTTTTAAATGTTTACCCCTTTTTCACCCCAATTTCATGGTATCCAATTGTTTAGTAGCTACTATCTTGTCTCATCGCTACAACTCCAGTACGGGCTCGGGAGAGACAAAGTTTGAAGGTCATGCGTCCTCTGATACACAACCCAACCAAGCCGCACTGCTTCTTAACACAGCACACATCCAACCCGGAAGCCAGCCACACCGTGCACCAGGCAACCTTGGTTGGCACGCATTGCGCCCGGCCCGCCACAGGAGTCACTGGTGTGCGATGAGACAAGGATATCCCTACCGGCCAAGCCCTCCCTAACCCGGACGACGCTAGGCCAATTGTGCATCGCCCCATGGACCTCCCGGTCAAGGCCGGTTACGACAGAGCCTGGGCGTGAACCCAGAGTCTCTGGTGGCACAGCTGGCGCTGCAGTACAGGCCCTTAACCACTGCGCCACCCGGGAGGAATGCAAACTTGTAAAGTATTTGAGTTTTAAAAAGGCTTATAAAGTTTGTAATTTCCAGACTTGATTTGACCGAATGAAAAATATATCAAACCCAACAAAATTATTAATTAATTAATTATAATCTACATAATAATGAACATTTCCTGTTGCTGCAGGATTATTTTCCTGCAAACTGGCTCAAATTAATATCCTACATCTGTACCAGCTCAAGGAGAGATGGAAAGGGAGATTAATGCAGCTCAAAGTTGATGCATAAATGTTAGCCTATTTGGGTAACATGAGATCCAATAAATTAATCTGATAGAATTAGCTTTTTATGTATTGAATGTGTTCAGACTGAGCACTTTGACAGCAAATAAGTGATCATGCCTTGACTATTACAGATCTACTGTAGGCCTACATATCATTAAGCTCTATTTCTGTGAGGAAAATGTTAAAGATAGCAATTAAGATTACACAGAGTGGTTGCCGATGCTTCTATATTTTGATCTCTACACATAGAACAGAGGAAGGAACCCCACAGAGAGGAGGAACTGCCAACAAGAAGAAAAACAACACAAAAAAACTGTGAAAAGGCCATATTATAAAATAAGAGCTAGAAAATAAAAATGCTGAAAAGCTTGTCTGAGTGAGAGAGGAAATGCCTCCCAGAAAAAAACGACGAGTTCTCTTGTTATTCAATCCATTAACCTTTAACGTGGTGTCCGAAATGGGAAGGTTACAAGGGTCCAATCTCGGCTTAGGATGTTTTCACATGCCTTCTCGAACATGCACCTCTCCTCTGCTGAGGCAGTGTTCTCACTGCACTTTGTAACATGACAAGCTACCACCCTGGGACCAGCCTATCCCCTCACGGGACAGTAGGGTGCCATAGAGCAGAGGCAACTAGATGGACATCAATGCTCAGAGTGCCCATATACACCAAACATAGTCTTTCCCCCTCATTAATCTACCCACAATACCCTATAATAACAAAGCAAAAACAGGTTTTAGGATTTTTCTTGGCAATTGTACTTCAAAAATAAAAAAAAACTGAAATATCACATTTACATAAGTATTTAGACCATTTACTCAGTACTTTGTTCAGACACCTTTGGCAGCGATTACAGCCTCGAGTCTTCTTGGGTATGACGCTACAAGCTTGGCACACCTGTATTTGGGGAGTTTCTTCCATTTTCCTCTGCTGATCCGCTCAAGCTCTGGCAGGTTGGATGGGGAGCGTCGCTGCACAGCTATTTTCAGGTCTCTCCAGAGATGTTCGGTCGGGTTCAAGTCCGTGCTCTGGCTGGGCCACTCAAGGACATTCATAGACTTGTCCCGAAGCAACTCCTGTGTTGTCTTGGCTGTGTGCTTAGGGTCGTTGTCCTGTTGAAAGGTGAACCTTTGCCCCAGTCTGAGGTCCTGAGCGCTCTGGAGCAGGTTGTCACCAAGGATCTCTCTGTACTTTCCTCAGTTCATCTTTCCCTCAACCCTGACTAGTCTCCCAGTCTCTGCCGCTGAAAAACCTTCCCACAGCATGATGTTGCCAGCACGATGCTGCACCGTAGTGATGGTGCCAGGTTTCCTCCAGATGTGACGCTTGGCATTCAGGCCAAAGAGTTCAACCTTGGTTTCATCAGACCAGAGAATCTTGTTTCTCATGGTCTGAGAGTCCTTTAGGTTCCTTTTGGTAAACTCCAAGCAGGCTGTCATGTGACTTTTACTGAGGAATGGCTTCCATCTGGCCTGATTGGTCGAGTGCTGCAGAGATGGTTGTCCTTCTGGAAGGTTCTCCCATCTCCACATAGGAACTCTAGAGCTCTGTCAGAGTGACCAAGTGTCACGTTCTGACCTTTATTTCCTTTGTTTTGTCTTTATTTAGTATGGTCAGGGCGTGAGTTGGGGTGGGCAGTCTATGTTTGTTTTTCTATGTTTGGTTTCTGTTTCGGCCTAGTATGGCAGTTGCCGTTAGTTGTCTCTGATTGAGAATCATACTTAGGTAGCCCGGGTTTCACTGTTGGTTTGTGGGTGTTTGTTTCCGTGTGAGTGTTTGTCGCCACACGGTACGGTTTCGGTTTCGTTCATGTTCACATTTATTGTTTTGTATTTTATAGTGTTCAGTTTGTTTATTAAAGTAATCATCATGAACACTTACCACGCTGCATCTTGGTCCGATCCTTACTCCTCTTCAGACAAAGAGGAGATCTGCCGTTACACCAAGGCCCCTCTCCCCCGACTGGGTCGTTTTAGGGAAAAGGTGGTGGGTAGTTCGATTTGTTGTTGTTTCAACTGCTGATTGCCGCTTTAAAGCCTGACAAATCTCGATATGATAGACGTTACACTACAATTTCACTTCTACCATAGTATTTAATCCAAAGTGGGGTCTCACCTGCAGCTCAGGATCCAACGTCAACATCTCCAGGATGATGTAGCAGCTGACGGAGTGGCCCATTAGGACCAGGTAAGTGTCCCTGGGAATGTGCTCACTGAGGAAGACCAGCTTGTGCTTCATCCTTCCATTCAGTCTGCAAAGATCAAGGTTCATCATTAGTATTCAGTATTACATCAGTAGGACATCTATTTCACCATCACCCTGATCAAGGACATGAGAGCAGCATTGTTCATCAATGTCTCTGTACACATGTACATTCGTCAGCATCAGCACATGGATCACCCCAACATATGTAGGGACAACATGTTATGGTAATATTCACTGTTTCATTTTGCTGATATCCTCAAATTAGCAGAACTCAGGACCCTTTGAAAACAAAATTAAAACAAGACCATCCAAAGGGAAATCGAAGTTGGGAAGTATTCCAAAAACATCTTGATCTCATTTCTGTAATCTTTTTGGAAAGCTATTTAGCTCTACTTTATTAAAATAATCCTGTAAATCTAGCCCCAGAACAAAGTTTCGAAGAGAGGTTAACATTTCCCTACTTGCGCCGAGCAGTCAAATACAATAACCTTTTATGATTAAAGAGAGGGTATGAGCGAGGAGATGGCGAGATGATGAGAGGGCAAGAAAGAGCTGAAGGAAGTGTAGAATGTGTAGAATGTGTCTACCTATGGTGATGGTGGTCGGGATTTAGCGGGAGGAAAAATACAAATTCCAATTAATTTAAGAATGAACAAATTAATCCCCATTTTACATATTTGATGAGGGATTGACGTTTTATTCTTTCAGAGCGGAATTTGGCGAAGACATTCTGTGCAGACAGCATGGGGATAGGGTGGGGAAGGTTGTGGGGGTTGAGGATATGTTTAAATATAATGGATAAAAAACTAAATGAGTACAAATTGTGATTAATGGGTCAGTAAAGAATAACATATGGAAAAAATAAATTCCCCCACACAACCTAATGATCCTCTTGGCAAGAGAGAGGCAGGAGGCTGGGGCGGCCCGTTAAGCGATTAAAGCCTTTGCACAAATGTGCAATAAATGTGTGGTGCATTTTTCCTCCATGGGAAAGGTAACTGATTTCCTATGTGTCAAAAGACCCTCACTTGTGGTGTTACTGACTGCAACATGGGAGGTGGAGGCTCTTTTTTTAAACTCTCTCCTCAATATTTGGGTGTGGTTACATTTGCAAAACTTCAGGACCTCTGAATAATGTGACAAATGCCAACAATGGCAATGGTGTGGACACGGTATGAACACATCTCAGTGTAGTTTTGAGAGAAAGAGATGAGAAGGAGATTAGCAACAGCCTCTGTCCTGTATTTCACTGTGCATACTTCCTCTCAGCTCACACACTTCCTCCTCAAAAAGTGTTTGTGAAGCTGGTTCAACATCTGTACCACAGTGGTAGCCAACAGTTGTCAACCTTGCATATAAAAACGAGGGATCAAGTAACAAGATAAAGTGAACGTTGTCTTGAAGTTATTTGATCAGATTGAGAAGCTGGGCATCAGACCAAAATGTCACAAAGTGGTAGTAAACAAAAAAAGTTGAATTCCTGACATTCATTATGTCATTATTGAAATTTCTACTGCTTCGTGCCATTTGTCTCCTATGCACAAATCACGCAAATCTGTAGACGTGACCAACGATAGTGGAGGGAGCGTAATTGGAATCAGACGCACCATAAAAACCTCTCGTTAAAATCCATAACCCTGATATTAGACCTTAGCTGTTCGACCCAGAAATATAGAGGGAAATTAATAGTTTAGTACTCTGGACACTAACAGTGTACAACTTAGTCATATCAAAAGAAGGAAAGCTGCTGGTGAAAAGTAGCATTGCAAACTCATTCTGACAAAATGAATGAGATCTGGGGCTCCTGGAGGATCCCATGACCCAGGGATGGCTTATTGATGTTGGCAGAGGGAGAATGTTCCCTGTGCTTGCATTAACAGATATTTTTAGAGGAGGCCCAATCAATACTGTTTCTCTGTATCGGCCATGTCACGACTTCTGCCGAAGTCGTTGCCTCTCCTTGTTCGGGCGGTGTTCGGCGTTCGACGTCACCGGTCTTCTAGCCATCATTGATCCATTTTTCATTTTCCATTGGTTTTGTCTTGTCTTCCCATACACCTGTTTTCAATCCCATTCATTACCTGTTGTGTATTTAACCCTCTGTTTCCCCTCATGTCTTTGTCAGAGATTGTTTATTGTCAGTGTTTTTGTTGTATAGGTGCGCGACGGGTCTTCGTACCCATATTTGTTTATGTTCTTTTCCTGTTTAGTGTTATGGAGCATGTTACTATGATATTATTAAAAGACTCCATTTTACACTCCGTTTGACTCTCCTGCGCCTGACTTCCCTGCCACCTATACACATATGCCTGACAGGCCAGGCCTTTCCCTGGACGTCCCAGAGGTTTCAGAGGCTGCTGCTCTACGATGCCACCCTGACCCTCAGCAAATGTAATGCTCTGACGAGGTGTAAATCAATGGCATTCAAGGGTTGACCAGGGTGGTCCGTCACCAAAGGCTTGGATTGAAACCGCAGAAGAGGGGTGGAAAGGTAGCCGATATGTCAGACGTGTTTGTGTTTCTGTGTTGGATGAGGGTAAGAGTCGAGTGGATGTGGAAAGTGTCATCCAAACACCTCGTAAGCAATACTAGCCATAATGCATGACCACATGAGCGTGCAGGCCTAGCCTGGCAAATAGTATTAAAAAACAACAAAAAAAGGACAAATGACTTACGTTTTTTTTGGTACAGCTTTTTTACTACATATACAAACATTTTACCTAAACCTTTTACATACATGGTACTTTTATATATAACAACAATACATTACCAAACAAACTCTTTAATCCCAACCCTCAGCCACACTCAGTCCATCCCACCTATCACCATAGACCACCCTTGTTTGTTTTGTGCCATATATTTTTCAATTGTACTGTGATGTTTTACAAAATGTTTGAATCTTTCTAATCATATATTATCCACAGATTGTGAGCTAAAGATGAAAACCTTTCCTATGAGTATTATTATATTATTTATTGATTGGCTATGGCTTTTCAGATCGGCAAATAGTATAAACAGTAAGCAGATTTCCCTGGATAAGGGCATCTCAAATGAAAAGGCATGATGCATGACTATTGAGATAAACATAGGACTTGCGGCTGAACAATTTGAACCTTTCATCTTAAATCAGGACCGTAGTTAAGATCAGATCAGGCTTTGGGACAAAAGATGAGTTCTCTGTCGATCTTGAGATAGGGGTGACACCCCTATCCCCCTTAAAATAGGGGTGACACCCCCACCCCTAGCACCCTTAAAACACCCTTGGAATACCAGTCTGAACAGAGTGGGTTTGATTTATTCCCTCTGATGATCAAATGACATGCTAAAAATTGGCAGGGGTGTCTGAAAATGTGTTAACTGTATCTACTGAATATCTCTAGAATTTGCCTTGTGTCCCATGAATAATTTATGAGTTGAGAGTTGACAAGTATGGCCACGTGTTCAGGATAAAACAGGAACTGTTCAATGCTTCACTTTGTTACATGAATGTCTATATAATCAAGACCATCTACCTCTGGTACAGTATTACATCATTTGATAATTCCCCCCCATAAAATTGAGATAGGGTTAGGTTCATGACCATAATCTGACATCTATATGGTCAAAATAGTTTATCTGATTGACCTGACAAAGTCAAGTTGTCTCCAGACGTTTGAGCTTTGTGAAGAGATGCCTGGAAACCAAGGTTTCATTCAAGTTTTCAGAACTGATGCTAGTTATCGCACATCCCATGTGAGGCATACAGTACCTACAAGGGGAAACTCTGACAGAAGGTTACACTTACTGACACGTCATAATGACATGACACGGTCATAACCATATCATAATATGTTATATCAGCTGACATAACTTGTCATAACCTGTTATAATACAGTCATAACACTGTCATGACATATATTGTGTTATTTTATGGCTGGTTACGACACCTACATAAGAGTGTCAAAACCCCCAAAACCTACCACACAGGGCAAAACATTCCATTACACTATAGCCTAAGTGTCAACAGTATGTTCAGGATGGAAATATATTTTTTAAATTACCATAATCAATTATGATTGTAATTGCGCAAACATTGATATTAGACATGCACCTACCCCAATGCTCTGTTGCTGATGACTGGGATGAATGCAGAAGCAGATTTCAGGAGCAGGACAAGTCACCCTCTTTTTGACTGATGATGTACATAAGGGCATGTACGTGATAATCATATAAGCCAGATATGCCTATGATGGTCATAATGCTTCTTGACAGTGTCATAAAATGTATTTTTTACAAGTCATTTAAAATATGAAAAAAACTGTAAAGAACTCATTAATGCAACAAAGGATTTAAGAAACAAACTTTTAAATGAAAGGAAACTTCTTGGCAGGAAAAACAAATTTAAATAAATATGGGTTTTGACACTCTTATGTAGGTGTCATAACCAGCCATAAAACACAATCTATGTCACAACAGGTGTAAATATATGCGTCATGACAGTGTTATGACCATATTATGACAGGTTATGACACGTTATGCCAGCTGTTAAGATACATAAGATACATTATGACATGATTATGACCATGTCATAACATGTTATGACACTGGGTGCAAAGTAAAGTGTTACTAGTGGTTCTTTAAAATCCTCAAGATGGATATGTCTTTTGTCATTCTCAAGATGGACAGATCCAAACTAGACTGTCCCATCCATCTCATGGCCCTCAGAAAAGCTCCACCTCCCATGTTGCAGAAAAGCTGTTGCTTCCATCTGGTTGGGATTTAACTTATTACAGGTGAGGCCTTGGTAATGTCTTTCCCACGTATCAGGCACAATAAAAACCTCACTGTTGTAGTATATCCCTAATATATTAGTCACTCATAGCCTAGCAGAGTTTGCCTGCAACCCTATAATTAAAACACACCCCATGACTGAGACTTAGGGGGCTATTGCTCAAGACATACTTCTGCATTAACACAAACACATTCTGTCCTCAGCAGATTCTAACCGCATAAGCAACTGTAGAACACCAAACTCATCTGTCTGACTGAAGCTATCACATGCGTCCCTGTCAAAACAGGGAAACTGCCTAGCCTTCTTGCGCCACTGTCAGTTCCAGTTCCCCTTATCTCAACTCCTGGATACACACAGAAACACAGACATCTCAACGCGCACACACACTGAGCACCCAATTCAACTGAGCAGGAGCCAGGATCAGACGACTTCAAGAAGCACCAATGAGGCTCCGGCACAGGGTCGGACAGGACCTGCCTCCAACCTTCACCAACCAGTCAGAAGACAGAACTACAAGAATCAACCTACGTCATTCTATGTACAAAATCCATTGCACACTCTGTTTAGGGATCCTTTTCAGCTGACTCCTTCTGAGCCAAATGATAAGGTCCGTGCACGCTTTGTCAGATATTTTTACCTTTAATAAACTGCCTCGAATCATACCTTATCCACCTGGTCCAGTGTCTCAACTTGGTCTCTCTCCTCTAGTAACTGTATCATCAACAACCATGGTAGCAGAGGATGGTTGATATAAGAACCTGAATTCGGTCCAAAGGAGGTTGATGAGAGGAGAGGCAAGTTGGAGGCAAATCCAGAGAGACGGGTGACCTGAAAAGGAGCCGCCGGGGATTCATCTCACCTCAGGAACCTGATCTAAAAAGTCGACTAAACAAAGGTAAGCAGAGCCTGTTAAATCAAAAATCTGCATATTGTACTATAGACATAACCAAATTTAAGATCAGTAACTGAGAGTGAGTATGAATTTCTGTTAAATTTACTTGTGTTGAAAAACAAGGCAGTTGTGTAAAGATATCTAAAACAATGTTATTTTATACCCACGAGAGAAGGGTTCAGAGTATATAGAGAGGCCCACGAGAGAAGGGCTACCCACGAGAGAAGGGTTCAGTGTTGTGATAAACCCACGAGAGAAGGGTTCAGTGTCAAGTCTGTATCAGTGTCTGAAGCTAGTTGAGTGCAAGTTGTTGGCAACCTCTGGCATCCCTCGTTAAGTAACGGAATTAAACTGAGCTTGACCATTCGGGATTCAAGATAGCAAATCCGGAACTAGTGGATAACTATTTTTCTGCTAGGCGGCACCGGTAAATAAGTCTAAACTTGAATTAGGGGCATGGAAATAAATCCATGCTCTCCAAATTAATGTGACTTGTGTAACCATATTGTAACTGCTTGGCCGTTTCACGAGACTCATTGTTGCTGACCATTACTATTTCTACAGTATGATTTTGTTGATGTGTTGAAGTGTCATTGTTGCTGACCATTACTATTTCTACAGTATGATTTTGTTGATGTGTTGAAGTGACCGCCGAGTCAAAGTTTTGACCAGTTGGCAGCCGCCGTGCTGAGTGATTGCTTGATTTTCTCTTTGTGCTGTTGGTATTTCCTTAAGGATTAGAATTAACTTGATAATTACTATAGAAGCGCTGGATTTCATTGATATATTGTTCCAAAAGGAGGCGTTTGAAATACTTTGGGAAAGTATTTAATTAATTGGTTGAATATGTGACAATAATATTCTTTTCCTATAAAAGTCCTAGAATTATTCTGACAATTATTTTGGGAGCGCCTGAATTTACTAATATATTGTTCCAAAAGGATATTGCCGAAAAATCTGGTTAAAATAGCTGTATAATTCATTATACATTCGGCAATAAAATTCTTTGTGTACGAGGGTGGGACACAAGAGATAAGTCTGTGTCGGCACCGCAAATACATCGCTGGTCTTGACCAACGACGGGCTAAGTGCACCAAGATAGTAAAGGACCCAGACGCAATTAAACGATAAAATGGCCACAACCATTGTCCCAAAATTTAAATTTAATGAATATTTAGATCAAAGAATGCAGGATAGAGCAGGTGGAAAGGAACAGTACAAGTCAATAAAGAAGGTTTGGGAGGGAGTTAAATTGAAGTGGACACAGGCAGGTTACTTAAGTGGGGGTGCTCCGTCCAAAAGGCAACTCACCACCATGGAGAAGGAACTAGGGGAGGCAGTGAAGGAAGGGATTGCAGGTGAAGAGGAAAGGAATAGGGCTCATCTATTCAAGAAAGAAGGAACTAAACACAGAGAGAGAGCAGAGGCTGAACTGAAGATAGGAACATGGGCAATTGAAGAGATTCAGAGAACACAACCATACAAGAAGCCTGATATGATGGGGATAGTGACAGATACCACAACGACTTCACCACCCCCACAGTCTGCAACCAGCATCACACCGGTACCCTCAGCCCCCGTAGCATTACGCTACCCGACCTTGCCGGATGACCTGAAAAGCACGCCTCCCCCGTACACGTCTGGCGGTACCCTCAGCCCATATAACCCATTTTTGAACCCTCCTGTGGTACAGGCGCCAGTCCTGTTTGTACAGAGTGGCCTTTTAAAGGGGAACATAGAACTGAACATAGGGGAAGGGTTCCTGGAATGTGAGGAAGTCCAGCCAAAACAGGAACCACCCAAGGCACACCATTCTCCACCGAGAGCCTCACCCAGAGGGGGGGGGTTCGAATCCCGAGTCGCTGGTAAAGATGACACTCAGCGACTACTCTGGAGAAAGGGGGAGACAAACAGACCAAATCCTGCACCCCGAATGGCACTCCAGAAGGGAAAAAGGAGCCCAATCAACTGACGGATGGTTTAACCACCATGGGGATCAGGGGTCGATTGTCTCAGGCTCATGCAGATCTGGAAGCTCCACGAAGTGTCAACCAAGTGAGAATGATGAAGACATACAAAGGAGGGATTTCGAGGAGGACTGGCAAGCTTGCAGAGAAGAGGCTTTACGAAATACCACAATCATCGAGAGAGCCGAAGGAGGTGGCACCTGGCACATTAAGGGAGTGATGGTGGGCGGAGTCACTGATCTGACCAGACCTCTGAGGCAGTCTGAGAGGCTGCAGGAAAGGAGGGAAAAAGAAATCAGAGAAAGGGAGCAAGCTTCCCAAATGCCATTGAGACCAACCCCGGGAGGAACCCATGAAGAGTACCAACCTTGGAAAATGACTGATCTAACCACCCTAATGGAAAAGATGCCTAGTCTCCATGGGGGAGCCTCGGCCTGGTTACTACAACTCCAAACCCTTACTTCCGGCCACAGACTTGCCCTAGGAGACCTGAGGGCCCTTCTGGCTAGGGCAACAGACCACACTACCATGACAGTGTTGGTGAGGGACGCCGGGCTGGAAAAGAGCTCCGGGGCCACACCACCCGAACAGTACAGAACCGCACTATGGGCAGTATTGAGAAGAGCATATCCGACTGAGAAGAACCATTCGACTCTTTCCTCTTTCACCATCAACCCGGGGGAACAGCCAGCTGCATATTTGGATAGGGCAAAAAAACACCTGGAGGACGGTCCATGAAAAACCATATGACCACTCTGACACCACCACTGCAATGTGGAAGGAAATGGTGGTAAACGGAGCTCCACACGAAGTCAGAACGAAGCTGAGAGCTACAGTGGGCTTAATGGCACTTCCTAGAGCGCAGTTCAACTCCCATGTGCACCATCACATCACTCAATACAACAAAGACAAGGGAGGAGCAGAAACCCAAGCCCACTCCCTACAGGTGCAGCTCCTTAAACTACAGCTCAAAGAGGCCCAGAAGGGGGAAAAACCAAAGAAGCAAATGGTGGCGGAAGACCAACCAGACCTAACCAAGATAATTGAGAAAACGGTCTCACAAATGATACAGACACAGCAGCCTACTGTCCCAATACCAACTGGACCCCAGCAAACCCAACCGGCTCCCCAGCCATACTACCAACCTCCAGTACCTCCATACTATCAACCTCCAATGCCAGCCTACCCCTCACCATGGGGAGTTGGACAACCACGACCAATGATCTGTCATAACTGTAAACAGAGTGGACATGGGGTACGCTTTTGTCCATTGCCGCCATCACCAGCACAGCAACACTGGTTGGCCAGTAGGGGTAGGGGGTACTCATTCAGACCAAGGGGACCGCGACCAATGATGGCGTCTGGTGCTGCTCCTCTGACAGCCTACAATCATCCAAACACTGACCCAAATCAGCAGCCACCCCAGTTCCAGGGCATGTCTGACCAATACGCACCCTGGCCCTGAAGCTGCCCACCACCACCGACTGAGAAGGGGGGTCAGCATTTTCCACTTCATACCGAACCAACTATAATGTGTGAAGTGGAGGGAGTGACTCACCAGTTTTTGGTAGATACAGGATGTACATATTCTGCCATCAGATCTCGTCAACCATTATCTTCGGAATCAATACAGGTGGTGGGGGTATCTGGAACACCCGAAGCACAAAGCAAGACTATTCCTTTACTCTTTTCCTGGGGTCCCTCCCAATTGAAACATCAATTTCTATACTGTCCAAATTGTCCAATTAACCTTCTGGGGAGAGACTTGATGTGCAAGCTACAGTGCTCAATCTACCTTACTGAAACAGGAATACAAGTCTCCATTGATCCCATCCCTTACACCAATTCCAGTTCTGTACGAATCTTGATGTTACCCATTCTCCCAGAACCAGCACTCTCCTTAACCCAAGAAGGATACTGGCTGAAGTGCACTGAATCCGGACCTGGAACTCCAGCTGTGCAGTTTCAGTTCAATCAATTGAAACAGCTGATCTATACTTTCCACCTATACAAGACCCCTCAGGCTGAACTACACTGCACACTTCACGTCACGGAGGATGAGGATACCCCATATACTGAGGACTGGGATGAGAACATGATGCACCTTACACCTAGCATCAGGTGTTGCACTATCGTCTGTGGCCAAGAAGGGGTAGCAGCACCAGTTCTCTTACCTCCTTACCTGAAGTCCTGGTATCAGATCTCCGGAGACTCTGCTCCCCATGTGACTTTGGCAGTAGGAAATGGATTCGAAGCAAGAAGTTTGGGCCCAATGATCAGAAGAGCATCAACACTCCGGTGGGAGGATACCCAAACTCCAGGAATAACCAAGGCTTCCACCGAAAACATGTGGAGATTCATGACAGTTGACACAGAGGAACTCTGCAAACCTGAACGACTCACTCTTGGCAGACACCATGGAAAACCATATACTGACCATCCATCTACAAAGGCTCTGCTCTCCACCATTAAGGAACGGCTATGGACCACCACCCCTTTTGATGTGGGCAGCTTGAAGGTCCCGCCAGTTACCATCACCCTGCTAGACCCTAGTGAAGCTCCAGTCTACCGGACACAGTATCGTTTGAAACCCGAACAAACCAAAGGAATCAATCCCACCATTCTCGGGTTACTTGATGCAAAAGTCATCTATCCCACACACTCCCCGTGGAACACACCTATCCTTCCTGTCCTGAAAGCCGGAGGAGAAACATACCGGATGGTACAAGACTTCCGAGCAGTGAATGACGTCACTGCACCAGTTGACCTACCGGTTCCTGACCCACACATTAACTTGAGCAACCTATCACCCAAACACCAATACTTTACAGTTGTGGATCTGGCAAATGCCTTCTTCAGCATCCCACTCGATGTAGCTTCGCAGCCACTCTTCGCGTTCACATATGAAAATCAACAGTACACTTATTCCGTTCTTCCAATGGGTTACAGGTGCTCTCCCGGAATCTTCAATCACATTCTGAAAACTCACCTGGCGGAACTGATAATCCCTGAAGGAGTGGTGTTGATCCAGTATGTGGATGACCTCCTGTTAGGGGCTCCCACCTCGGATCTCTGTCTACAAATGACTAAGACGCTGCTTGACTTCCTGACTGTCAAAGGATACAAAGTCAAAATGAGCAAAGTCCAGTCCTGTCGCAGAACTGTGCTTTTCCTGGGCAGAGAAATCTCAGGTGAAGGTGCAGGACTCTCCAAAACACACAGAGACTCCATACTGCACCATCTCCGTCCAATTACCATGTCAGGAATGCTGTCCTTTCTGGGGTTGACTGGATACAGCAGGACCCACATCCCTGACTACACAGCCAGAACAGAGCCACTAAGGGAGATAGTGCGCAATGCAGGACCTAGGAACCTCCACTCACCACTTACCTGGACGAATGAGGCTTCCAAAGCTTTTGCTCTTCTGAAAACTGATCTCTCAGTTGTGGCAGCCTTAACATCTCCTGACTACAAGTCAAAGTTCCATCTTGATGTTTCTGAAAAAGAAGGTTTTACCTCTTCCATCCTTTTTCAGAAACAAAAGGGGGAGAGACGAGTGTTAATGTATCACTCTTCCAAACTGGACCACATTGAAGTGGGACAGACCACATGCTCAAGATATGTGGCTGCAGTGGCAAAAGCTATTGAAAAAACAGCCCACCTGGTAATGTGCCATCCGTTGGAAATCCACACCCACCATGGAGTTGCAGCATATCTGATGAGCAAAGAATTCACGTTCAGCGCTGAAAGAAAGACAAAAATCCAGAACAAATGCACACAATCACACATCACATTTGTGAATACCGACAAAAACATGGCAGACGCACTCAATGCTGAAGAAGGACTGCCTCACTCATGTGCAGAAAGAGCAGCACAAGAACTGAAATTGAGACCTGACCTGGGTAATGAACCACTAACCAACCCTGACCTATGGTTGTACACAGATGGATGCTGCTACAGAGGAGAAGAGGGGAATATAGCAGCATATGCAGTGGTGCAACAACTTCCAGATGGGTCACACGTGACTCTGGAATCTGCCATTATCCCACAACCTGCATCAGCCCAGTTAGCTGAAATCATAGGTTTGACACAAGCACTGGAAACAGCTGAAGGAAAGACTGTAAACATATACACCGACTCAGCTTATGCTCACGGGGCGGTCCATACGGATGGACCACAATGGCTGAGGCGAAACTTCACCACCACAGGCAACCTACCAATCAAACACGAGGCACAGATGGAGAAACTGATTAAAGCAGTCTCACTACCTGGGAAGGTGGCCATCATAAAGTGCAAAGGACACCAACAACTGAGAAGCCGAATCAGCGAAGGCAATGATGCAGCTGACAAAGCAGCCAAGAAAGCGGGCTGTTACACCCCGAGACAAATGGTACTACAGACTCAACCAGCACCAACTGAGCTCACAGAGCAACACATCAAAGAACTCCAGTTCTCAGCAGGACCATACGAACACTCAGTGTGGGGGCAGAGAGGGCCCACTAAGGGACCTGATGGACTATGGAGATGTCATGATGGCAGGTTGGTGGCCCCCGCAAACCTATGTCCAGAGCTGATCCGAGAGGCACATGGGCTCACACACGAGGGTAAATTAAAGACTTTGCAGAAGGTGTCCTACATCTGGTGGCACCCCCACATGAAAGACATGACAGACTTGTTTTGCGACGAGTGTAGCATTTGTGGCAGCCACAATCCAAAGAAACCATATCAAACACCAATGGGTTCATACCCAGTGCCCAATGCCTGTTTCCAGGACATTAGTATAGACTACACTGACATGGGGCCTGATAATGTAACTAATGGAAAGAGATACCTATTAGTAATGGTAGACAGGTTCTCTAAATGGGTTGAGGCAATACCAACAGCACGTGAGGATGCCAGGTCTGTCATTAAGTGGCTACAGACTGAACTCATACCAAGATATGGAGTTCCCAGGCAAATCAGATCCGACAACGGGTCCCATTTCAGCAACCGACACCTGAAACGGGTGGAGGAGAGGTTCGGAATTATACACACATTTGGGTCTGTGTATAAGCCGCAATCTCAGGGGCTTGTGGAACGCGCTAACCAGTCTTTGAAGGCTAAGATAGCCAAAATATGTGCAGGTTCAAAGTTGACATGGGTTGAAGCCCTGCCCCTGGCGTTGATGGCCATGAGAGCCTCTCCAGGTGCAGGCACCCATCTCTCTCCTCATGAGATAATGACTGGAAGAGTCATGCCTGGTCCACCAAGGGAGGGAGGTCATATGCCCGCCCTTGATGTACATCAAATTGTAATGTCTGATTATGTAAAAAAACTGACGGAACTTTCTGCAGCTCTCTCCAAACAGATCCACAAGGTCCAAGAGGGGGAGCTGACGGGAGATCTGGTGCCACTGAAGGTAAAGGTTGGTGACAGGGTGAGGGTGAAGGTCCACAAGAGGAAGTGGCTTGAACCCAGGTGGGCTGGACCGTACGAAGTGAAGGAGGTTACTTCACACTCAGTCCAGGTCAAAGGTAAATCGGGCGCACCTTGGCACCACCTCACACATTGCACCCCAGCACCAACTCCTTCCAGAACATTGACTGAGGTCAGGGCCGATTTGAACGCCCTCAATTTGACACCAAATTCAGTTCCTCTGCCCTGTGACGATGTGGATGAGACTCCCATCAACACAGGCTAGAGGGCCTAACCCAGGGATGAGATACAAAAATCCCTGGGATAGGCTGGGGATCTCTGGTCCCTAGTTTGTTATCCTAATCACTGGAGTTTCCTTAGGAACTCTCACGTGGTTATTTCAGCACATGACACATCCACCACACCCCAGCCAAGCTAATGTCACATCTAGCACCACTCCATACAACATCACTGAACACACCCAGAGCCATGCCATACGCAAACGACACATTGGACAAATCACCCAGACTTGCGCAACTGACCAAGTGAGAAGCACTACCCTATGTGTTCCTGTAAACACCACCACCACTGTCAACATACCTTGGGGAATGCCAGAGAGCTCTAGAAACAGTGGTACTGGGCCACTATGGCAGACCACCTATCATTGGTATATGACAAAAGGGGGCCTGGATGACTGGTCTTGGAAAAATCTTGTTGCCGAAACGGGCCCAGACTGGTCTAGCTACTCAAGAGGAGCAGACGTAAGATTATGGCGAAGTAAGCTCACACTCACTAAGTTGCAGGTGGGCCTGAAGATGGTTATACCACCCGGGGCGAGGGAGGGTTGCCAATCTTTTGTGCTGGCCCCATGGATGGAGTTCAGGGGTGCACCATTGTATATTTACTATTTAAAATGGACTTTACATATCTGTTCTGTGCCAGCTCCCATCCCATCTTCTGTCACTATAAAGGATGAGCCGACAAAGGTGGTGGAGGCTGGAGGTCTGGGCAGGTGGGGACCCATTACTATGCTCACCACCGCACCCACGTTGGATAGCGCTATTCTTACGGCTACAGGGGTCTCTGGCCTTTCTAACAACTGGCTCCTTTTGACAGAGGAAGCAGGTAAGATGACAATCAGAGTTGTGTGGTGTGCATGGGGGGACGTCCGTTGCTCCGCATTGTCCCAGCCACCATTACTATTGAATGTTTCCTGCCTGTAATGAAACACGATAACCCACCCCAAAATTGTTCCTTATGGGATAAGGTGTACCCTGTGGTTAGAGGCGTAGCCAAGAAACCCATCTTCTCCTATCATGTGGCTAAGGCCAACTTCACGTGTGTGAACCTCACCCTGGGGACTCCCTTAATGGGCACTGTTCCAAAAGGATGGTGTTCACATGTCCATACACCTAATTCTATCTTTAAACCTGTCTCTAGGGCTGATGTTTGGTGGTGGTGCGGAGGTTCAAGGCTTTTTGATGGGCTCCCGGGAAATGTTTCTGCCACATGTGCTCTAATATCTTTGATACTTCCTATTTCAGTTTACCCCACCCATCCACAGGATCTGGAATCCCCTGGTGAAGGCTTCCCTCTTAGGAGGACCAAACGTGATGCCACTACTCCAGGGGACCCGACATACATAGATGGCATAATGGGGGCTCATCTGGGATTTTTCCATTAAACCCACCGGACCCTGCTGCTCTGAGCTCTCTCTGTGGTTAGTGATTGAGGTGTGATGGTAGGTTGTGAGTTTGGATGACTTGTTTAGTTAGTGTGTTCAGGAGACTGCATTGGAAAAGATGGCTGCCTCAGCCATCTCCAAGTTTTTTGAAGCGCCCTCTATTGATTGTTTAGTGAGGTTTCGTAAAGTAGACCTTATAGCTATAGCTGACCATTATGGATTTGTATTCCCTGAGAAAGCCCTAAAGGCTGAGCTTTTGGTGCTAGTCAGGGAGGGTTTAGTGAGAGAACGGATTCTCTCATTGCAAGGAGAGGAGACTGGTAGACCTTCTGATGCCAAGTCAGAGGACAGGGCAGAGGAAGGGGTTCCTCGTACCCCTTTTACATTGCCCCGATTCGATCCTTTATCTTCTGCCTTGGGTCGTTCAGATGGGACTGCTAGGCTGAAGGTGAGGCTGGCTCGGTTAGAAATGGAGCAAAAAGATAAAGAGAGAAAGATGAATTTTGAACTTGAAATTAGGAAAATAGAAGCTGACAAGGAGGTGAGGATCCGACAACTGGAGCTAGAGGCTGGCTCCAATGCGACTCCACAAGCTGCTCATCATCCAACCCACTTCGATGTGAGTAAAAACATAGCTTTAGTCCCTCCATTCCGAGAGTCGGAAGTTGATTCTTATTTCTCTGCGTTTGAGCGTGTGGCCGCTGCGCTGCATTGGCCACTCGAGGTTTGGCCGCTTCTGTTACAATGTAAATTGTCTGGGAAAGCCCAGGAAGTAGTAGCTGCTCTCTCCCTGGAAGACAGTTTACACTACGATACAGTTAAAACTACTGTGTTGCGGGCTTATGAGTTGGTGCCTGAAGCTTACAGGCAGCGCTTCAGGAACCACAAAAAAACGTCTCACCGTACATTTGTTGAATTTGCTAGGGACAAAGAGTCTCTGTTTAGTCATTGGTGTTTAGCCAGCAAAGCTAACACCTTTGCTGATATTCGGGAGATGATGCTGTTGGAGGACTTTAAAAGCAACCTCCCAGATAGACTTGTAGTTCATTTAAATGAACAGAAAGTGGTGACATTGGCCCAAGCAGCAGTGTTGGCAGATGAGTACGCTTTGACACACAAGACTGTCTTTGGTGCTCCATGTTTTGAAGGCCGGACGATTACGTCATCAGTTCCTCGTTCAGGTCGCTTTTCCTCTAACAACCCTAAGCCTTTTCAAGAAATCCGTGAATGTTATTACTGTCACCAAAAGGGTCACGTGATTGCGGACTGCCCAGTTTTGAAAAATAAACCGAAACGGTCCCAGTCACCGTCCCCAAAAATGAAAAGTTTGGTTTAGTCAAGTCTTTGGATCGTCCATTGGATCGAGATATTGACTTAGCATTTGAGAAACCGGATCCTGTCTATGCTCCGTTTATCTCTGCCGGTTATGTTTCCTTAACAGGAGAACCAACTGATCAAAAGCCTATCCAAATCCTACGTGACACCGGGGCGGCTCAGTCAGTAATCATTACTGATGCTTTACCCTGGTCTCCTGAAACGTATTGTGGCTCACATGTCATATTACAGGGGATAGAGACAAAAACCGTACCTGTACCATTACACTGGGTCCACTTAGTGTCAGACTTGGTATCAGGACGTTTCCGTGTTGGTGTAGTGTCTACACTGCCAGTATCAGGAGTAAAATTGCTACTAGGGAATGATATTGCTGGTGGTAATGTCACTCCTGTGTTAGAGGTAGTAGACAACCCAGAAATCAGAACTATAGATGAGAAATTGGTTCAAGCATTTCCACATGTTTTTCCTGCTTGTGTGTTAACGAGGGCACAATCTCGCAAGCTAGGAGATGTGGTGGATTTGGCTAGTTCTATTTTTGAGAATGTTGAGGTAGAAGACAATGCACTGAGTATTCCTTCTGCATTGCCGACAGTTTTTACCCCGTAAAAACTAAGGCAGGGAAAACGAAATCGCGCCCCAATTACATGACATTCTTTTGTCTGTCACCCCTGAGAAGGTGATTGAATGTCAAAAGAAGACACCAGTCTTCGCAAGTGTTTTGCTTTGGTAATTTCCATTGAGGAAGCTAAAACTAGAGAGACTGCCTACTTTATGGAAGCAGGAGTTTTGATGCGTAAATGGGCATCTCATGACACCATTAATGACTGGAGTGAAGTGTGTCAAGTGGTTGTTCCTACACCGTTCCGACAGCAGGTGCTGTCACTCGCCCATGACCAGGCGTGGTCTGGACACTTGGGGATCACAAAGACCTATAACCGGGTCCTTCGTCATTTCTTCTGGCCAGGTTTGAAGTCTGACGTGGTCCAATTTTGTAAAACATGTCACATATGTCAACTCACTGGGAAAGTGAATCAAACAGTTCCACGAGCGCCACTCTGCCCGATTCCTGTGGTAGGGGAACCGTTTGAAAGAGTGATAATTGATTGTGTAGGTCCATTGCCGAAAACCAGGTCAGGTAACCAGTTCCTACTAACAATAATGTGCAGTGCTACTCGATACCCAGAGGCTATTCCTCTCCGTACTATAACGGCTAAGACTGTGGTGAAGGCACTGGTGAAGTTCTTCTCTACGTTTGGACTCCCTAAAGTAATCCAAACTGATCAGGGATCCAACTTCATGTCTAAACTGTTTTCAAATGTGTTAAAGACATTGTGTATTTCCCATCAGGTCTCCAGTCCGTATCATCCAGAGAGTCAAGGGGCTCTAGAACGCTGGCATCAGACACTGAAGGCAATGCTACGCAAGTATTGTATGGATACCAGTACTGATTGGGATGAGGGGGTGCCCTTTGTCCTATTTGCTATAAGGGAAACGATACAAGAGTCCTTAGGGTTCAGCCCTGCTGACCTTGTGTTTGGACACACCCCACGGGGTCCGCTGAAAGTTTTGAAGGAGCATATCTTATCTCCTACACCCAGTAGCGCCCCTAAAAATGTGTTGGATTATGTCAGTAAGATGCAGGAGAGACTGCACGCCGCATGTGCGTTAGCCCAAAAGTCTCTCTCCTCGTCTCAAAAACGCATGAAGTTGCATTATGACAAAAAGGCTGTTGGCCGTTCATTTGCACCAGGGGATCAAGTTTTAGTTTTGTTGCCAATCCCTGGCTCATCTCTGTCAGCACGTTTTTCTGGACCATATCTGGTGGAAAAGAAACTCAATGACACCAATTATGTGATAAAGACACCAGATCGAAGGCGTTCTTCCCGTGTGTGTCATGTTAACATGCTGAAAACATATTATGTGCGTGATTCTCCCGACAGCTCCTCAGGTAAGCCGGTCCAGCCCGCCGTCTCCAGTGTGGCTGCGGTGGTGCTGAAGCCTGGCTGGGACCTAGATGAGGATAAGGAGGACGGGTTGGAGTTACGCCATACATTACAGCAAGTGTGTTTCAGGACATTCCAAGTCGCACATCCATCTTGGAACATGACGTGGATGTGGGGAACGCTGTTCCTATACGTCAGCATCCGTACCGGGTTAATGCTAAGAAAAGAGAGGAAATGGCTTCCTGAAATCCCTCAAGCAGCTGATTGGTCGACTCCAGGGCTAATTGGAGAGCTGACCCCGCCCCCTCGTCAAGACGCAGCTGTCTCCAATTACCCATTCCTTCTGACACTATATTAAAGCCAGTGTTCTGTTCAGGAGCAGGATCTCTTCTTTTTGGAGGTAGAGATTTTGCTGGAGGTAGGGATTGCTGAGATTGATTGTGATAGAGGTTGATTTTGTTGGAAAGTGGTATGTTCTGTGAGTTTGTTGCTCAGATAGAGCTTATTTGACATCCTTTTGTTTCTTAGTTTGTTTAAAATGGTTTAATATTCTGTTTCATTTGTTCCCAGGGGGGAAGGGGAAGGCACCTAGGGAGTGCTTAGGCAAGAGGCCCGCGGGCATACATATACCCGTAGCATATTCGCTGTCTAGACACACTAGGTAAGACCTGGGCGGACCACCCCTTGTATTTTGGTTAGGGCACCAGGTGGTGCTAAATTAGGTAAGTAGTGGGTAGGCAGGTAAGATAGGAGAGGGGGGGGGGCTTTGAGATTTACTTTCTTTGCTTTGGTTCCGTCCAGCCCCTTTTCCGTCCAGCCCCCTGGGACCCATTATGTTACGCACGCCTCTATGAAGAGGGAACGCAACACCCTGCTACAACTAAACTCTCCGTGAAGCGAAAAAGGTATGGACTGTAGGTGCAAGTAAGAATGACAACAGGCAGAATGTGGTACCGTTTACAAGGACTTTATTCCTTTACATGGTAATATGGGGAAAAGGGGCTGGACGGAACCAAAGCAAAGAAAGTAAATCTCAAAGCCCCCCCTCTCCTATCTTACCTGCCTACCCACTACTTACCTAATTTAGCACCACCTGGTGCCCTAACCAAAATACAAGGGGTGGTCCGCCCAGGTCTTACCTAGTGTGTCTAGACAGCGAATATGCTACGGGTATATGTATGCCCGCGGGCCTCTTGCCTAAGCACTCCCTAGGTGCCTTCCCCTTCCCCCCTGGGAACAAATGAAACAGAATATTAAACAATTTTAAACAAACTAAGAAACAAAAGGATGTCAAATAAGCTCTATCTGAGCAACAAACTCACAGAACATACCACTTTCCAACAAAATCAACCTCTATCACAATCAATCTCAGCAATTCTCTCTAGCAAAATCTCTACCTCCAAAAAGAAGAGATCTCTAACAAATCTCTAACAAATCTCTAACAAATCTCTAACAAATCTCTAACAAATCTACCTCCAGCAAAATCCTCTACAAAAAGATCTCCTGAACAGAACACTGGCTTTTATATAGCTTCTGAAGGAATGGGGAATTGGAGACAGCTGTGTCTTGACGAGGGGGCGGGGTCAGCTCTCCAATTAGCCCTGGAGTCGACCAATCAGCTGCTTGAGGGATTTCAGGAAGCCATTTCCTGAAATAAACACATGCAAATACACAAACTACAACACATAATCTGGGGAACGTTTGCAAACCTAGTTTTGCAATAATAAATACCAACGTATCCCCAGTTAGTAAACCCGTGATAGAGCGTCAGCAACCACATTCGCCGAGCCCTTCACATAAGCTATCTGTACATTATATCTTTGCACAATCAGAGCCCACCGCATAAGGCGGCGGTTCTGGTTGTACATTTGTTAGTAGGAACTGGTTACCTGACCTGGTTTTCGGCAATGGACCTACACAATCAATTATCACTCTTTCAAACGGTTCCCCTACCACAGGAATCGGGCAGAGTGGCGCTCGTGGAACTGTTTGATTCACTTTCCCAGTGAGTTGACATATGTGACATGTTTTACAAAATTGGACCACGTCAGACTTCAAACCTGGCCAGAAGAAATGACGAAGGACCCGGTTATAGGTCTTTGTGATCCCCAAGTGTCCAGACCACGCCTGATCAGACGGTCATGTACAGGTAGAGATATTGGTGTGCAAAAGAGCAGAAAAGTAAGTAAATAAAAACAGTATGGGGATGAGGTAGGTGAAAATGGGTGGGCTATTTACCAATAGACTATGTACAGCTGCAGCGATCGGTTAGCTGCTCAGATAGCTGATGTTTGAAGTTGGTGAGGGAGATAAAAGTCTCCAACTTCAGCAATTTTTGCAATTCGTTCCAGTCACAGGCAGCAGAGTACTGGAACGAAAGGCGGCCAAATGAGGTGTTGGCTTTAGGGATGATCAGTGAGATACACCTGCTGGAGCGCGTGCTACGGATGGGTGTTGCCATCGTGACCAGTGAACTGAGATAAGGCGGAGCTTTACCTAGCATGGACTTGTAGATGACCTGGAGCCAGTGGGTCTGGCGATGAATATGTAGCGAGGGCCAGCCGACTAGAGCATACAAGTCGCAGTGGTGGGTGGTATAAGGTGCTTTAGTGACAAAACGGATGGCACTGTGATATACTGCATCCAGTTTGCTGAGTAGAGTGTTGGAAGCCATTTTGTAGATGACATCGCCGAAGTCGAGGATTGGTAGGATAGTCAGTTTTACTAGGGTAAGCTTGGCGGCGTGAGTGAAGGAGGCTTTGTTGCGGAATAGAAAGCCGACTCTTGATTTGATTTTTGATTGGAGATGTTTGATATGAGTCTGGAAGGAGAGTTTGCAGTCTAGCCAGACACCTAGGTACTTATAGATGTCCACATATTCAAGGTCGGAACCATCCAGGGTGGTGATGCTAGCCGGGCATGCGGGTGCAGGCAGCGATCGGTTGAAAAGCATGCATTTGGTTTTACTAGCGTTTAAGAGCAGTTGGAGGCCACGGAAGGAGTGTTGTATGGCATTGAAGCTTGTTTGGAGGTTATATAGCACAGTGTCCAATGACGGGCCGAAAGTATATAGAATGGTGTCATCTGCGTAGAGGTGGATCAGGGAATCGCCAGCAGCAAGAGCAACATCATTGATATACACAGAGAAAAGAGTCGGCCTGAGAATTGAACCCTGTGGCACCCCCATAGAGACTGCCAGAGGACCGGACAGCATGCCCTCCGATTTGACACACTGAACTCTGTCTGCAAAGTAATTGGTGAACCAGGCAAGGCAGTCATCCGAAAAACCGAGGCTACTGAGTCTGCCGATGAGAATATGGTGATTGACAGAGTCGAAAGCCTTGGCAAGGTCGATGAAGACGGCTGCACAGTACTGTCTTTTATCGATGGCGGTTATGATATCGTTTAGTACCTTGAGTGTGGCTGAGGTGCACCCGTGACCGGCTCGGAAGCCAGATTGCACAGCGGAGAAGGTACGGTGGGATTCGAGATGGTCAGTGACCTGTTTGTTGACTTGGCTTTCGAAGACCTTAGATAGGCAGGGCAGGATGGATATAGGTCTGTAACAGTTTGGGTCCAGGGTGTCTCCCCCTTTGAAGAGGGGGATGACTGCGGCAGCTTTCCAATCCTTGGGGATCTCAGATGATATGAAAGAGAGGTTGAACAGGCTGGTAATAGGGGTTGCGACAATGGCGGTGGATAGTTTCAGAAATAGGGGTTTCCAGATTGTCAAGCCCAGCTGATTTGTACGGGTCCAGGTTTTGCAGCTCTTTCAGAACATCTGCTATCTGAATTTGGATAAAGGAGAACTTGGAGAGGCTTGGGCGAGGAGCTGCCGGGGGGGAGGAGCTGTTGGCCGAGGTTGGAGTAGCCAGGCGGAAGGCATGGCCAGCCGTTGAGAAATGCTTATTGAAGTTTTCGATAATCATGGATTTATCGGTGGTGACCGTGTTACCTAGCCTCAGTGCAGTGGGCAGCTGGGAGGAGGTGCTCTTGTTCTCCATGGACTTCACAGTGTCCCAGAACTTTTTGGAGTTGGAGCTACAGGATGCAAACTTCTGCCTGAAGAAGCTGGCCTTAGCTTTCCTGACTGACTGCGTGTATTGGTTCCGGACTTCCTGAACAGTTGCATATCACGGGGACTATTCGATGCTATTGCAGTCCGCCACAGGATGTTTTTGTGCTGGTCGAGGGCAGTCAGGTCTGGGGTGAACCAAGGACTGTATCTGTTCTTAGTTCTGCATTTTTGAACGGAGCATGCTTATCTAAAATGGTGAGGAAGTTACTTTTAAAGAATGACCAGGCATCCTCAACTGACGGGATGAGGTCAATGTCCTTCCAGGATACCCGGGCCAGGTCGATTAGAAAGGCCTGCTCACAGAAGTGTTTTAGGGAGCGTTTGTCCGTGATGAGGGGTGGTCGTTTGACTGCGGCTCCGTAGCGGATACAGGCAATGAGGCAGTGATCGCTGAGATCCTGGTTGAAGACAGCGGAGGTGTATTTGGAGGGCCAGTTGGTCAGGATGACGTCTATGAGGGTGCCCTTGTTTACAGAGTTAGGGTTGTACCTGGTGGGTTCCTTGATGATTTGTGTGAGATTGAGGGCATCTAGCTTAGATTGTAGGACTGGCGGGGTGTTAAGCATATCCCAGTTTAGGTCACCTAACAGAACAAACTCTGAGGCTAGATGGGGGGCGATCAATTCCCAAATGGTGTCCAGGGCACAGCTGGGAGCTGAGGGGGGTCGGTAACAGGCGGCAACAGTGAGAGACTTATTTCTGGAGAGAGTAATTTTCAAAATTAGTAGTTCGAACTGTTTGGGTATGGACCTGGAAAGTATGACATTACTTTGCAGGCTATCTCTGCAGTAGACTGCAACTCCTCCCCCTTTGGCAGATCTATCTTGACGGAAGATGTTATAGTTGGGTATGGAAATCTCTGAATTTTGGTGGCCTTCCTGAGCCAGGATTCAGACACAGCAAGGACATCAGGGTTAGCAGAGTGTGCTAGAGCAGTGAGTAAAACAAACTTAGGGAGGAGGCTTCTGATGTTGACATGCATGAAACCAAGGCTTTTATGATCACAGAAGTCAACAAATGAGGGTGCCTGGGGACATGCAGGGCCTGGGTTTACCTCCACATCACCCGCGGAACAGAGAAGGAGTAGTATGAGGGTGCGGCTAAAGGCTATCAAAACTGGTCGCCTAGAGCGTTGGGGACAGAGAATAAGAGGAGCAGGTTTCTGGGCATGGTAGAATATATTCAGGGCATAATGCGCAGACAGGGGTATGGTGGGGTGCGGGTACAGCGGAGGTAAGCCCAGGCACTGGGTGATGATGAGAGAGGTTGTATCTCTGGACATGCTGGTTGTAATGGGTGAGGTCACTGCATGTGTGGGAGGTGGGACAAAGGAGTTATCAGGGGTATGAAGAGTAGAACTAGGGGCTCCATTGTGAACTAAAACAATGATAACTAACCTGAGCAACAGGATACAAGGCATATTGACATTTGAGAGAGACATACAGCGAGGCATACAGTAATCACAGGTGTTGAATTGGGAAAGCTAGCTAAAACAGTAGGTGAGACAACAGCTAATCAGCTAGCACAACAACAGCAGGTAAAATGGCGTTGACTAGGCAACGGGGCCGACAGATAAAACATAAACAAGCAGAATGGAGTACCGTGATTAATGGACAGTCCAGCGTGCATCAGCTATGTAGCCAAGAGATCAGTGTCCAGGGGGCAGCGGTGGATGGGGCAGGGGAGCTGGACTGGCGAGTGTTATCCAGGTTGAAAAAAAGTTAACAATGACTAAATAGCTTGTAGCTAGTTAGCTGGTTGGCTTCTGGAGGTTCTTGAGTGTGTTCTAAAAATTAAAAATAATAGCGATTCCGTGTCACATTGGGTGAGGCAGGTTTCCGGAAAGGTATAAACAGATTAAAAATCAAAAAGAGATAGAAAGTGAATATGGGTCCGGTGCGTGTTTGGGACGCGGCGATTCAGACGGTTAGCAGCAGCCTGTGCTAACAAGCTAACAGTTCGTAGGCCGGGGCTAAACAAGGTAGCAGTTAGCGGACCGGGGCTAGACAGCCTAGCAGTTAGCAGGCTGAATTAGCAAGCAGGGAGATAGCGAGGGCTAGAGAGTTAGCCTTTGGGGGACGTCGCGATGGGGTGAGTCTGTTTATTCCTCTTCATGCGGTGACATCGATAGACCGGTCGTGGGCCCGGGTATTGTAGCCCAGGAGTATGCTACGGTGGTAGGACAGGTGCGCTGGCCGGGCTAGCTTCACGCTAAGTGGGTGGAAGCGCTAGCCAGGAGTAATCATCCGGGGTTGCGGTTTAGCTAGATAGCTAGTTGTGAAGATCCAGCTGAAAAATGTTCCGTTTGTGGTGGGAATCCGGGGATGAATCCGGATGAAAAATAAATAGGTCCGTTATGCTCTGGTTAGAGTCACGTTGTTCGAACTGGCGAGAGCTTTCCGAGCTAAAGGTTAGCTTAGCTGATGACCGGTTAGCTGAAGACCGCTAGCATAGCTGGTGGTTAGCTGGCTAGCTTCAGTTGAGGGGTTCCGGTTCCGAAGTAAATATAAATACTTTAGGAAAAATAGCTACATTGGGTGAGGCGGGTTGCAGGAGAGTATTTGGAAGCTTAGGTTTAGCAGAATGTTTTTAAAGAGATATGCGAGGAAAAATATGTAAAAAACGAAAAAGAAACGATAAACGATATATACAGGGGACACGACGCGACAGGACGACTTACTGCTACGCCATCTTGGAACGGCATCAAAAATGTTTAATTTTTGTTACAAGCCGTGTTTCGTTTAAAGGCTGTGTAAAGTTCATTTGTTTCAATGTACCGGTAGGCACCTGCGGCTTATAGACATGTGCGGCTTATTTATGTACAAAATACATATTTTTTAATAATTCAGTGGGTGCGGTTTATATTCAGGTGCGCTTAACAGTCCAGCAATTACTGTATGTACCATCAATCACGTCCATAGTATCAGGAGGCACACAGTGTCCAGCATGGGTCACTGCCCACACAGGGGAGCACCAGCCCAACGTCTGGTGAAGCGTCTGCATAAAGGTCATGTAAAAGCCAATCACACCGGGGTTACCTATTTTCATAGTCAACTGTACCAGTTTCTTATTATGTCAATACATTTTCCACTGTACTCTTGAAGAACATCGCGTATGACGACAAAGCGGTGGCCACGTTATGGTCGTCCTGTCATTCCCTGACCTTTGCCATCAATCTCATCAGCCCCCACTGTCAACTCCGCTGCTAGCTAGGAACTTTATTTAGCTTCCTACAGGTAAAAAAGGTGAGTTTATCCTGGTTGGGGTTTATTTCTGTCAGGGTGAGATAAAAGGGCAAAAAGCTGAATAGCAGATGTTTAAGAATAAAGGCTACTCTGTGTGGTCTGTCTGTCCGTCCAATAGGAGAGAAGCTGAAGTGTGGCATTCTGAGTGTGTATCAGTAGCGTGTGACGAGTGACATTTATTTGAGTGTAATCTGTATATATTCATACAGTAGGTGTTTTGTATTGTGCAAGTCACGTGTATAAGTGTGGATGAGAATCAGGGTGTACACTATGTTGCAGTAAGTTTATGACTGCAACACAGGGACACAAGGTTTTATTGGCATGCTTACAATGATGTAGCCATAGCCTGGCGTCCTGGCCAGCTGAAAAGTAGAAGTAACTTTTGCCTACATCTATAATTTCAGGCCATGGGATTGGTAATGCTCTCTGTTTTGAAATGAGAAGAAGCCCTTTCCATGTATAACTGCCTCAGTGACAGGTTGCTGAGAGAGAGCTGCAGGTCCAATCTATGGAGGAACATAAAGCTTTCTTTCCATTAGGCCGTGGAGTGTTATAACAATACATTGCCAATCATCGCTCATGCCACATTTAGGCTAAAGCATTTGGAACAATAAGTTAAAGCCATCTATCACTTTGGTTAATAGTGGACATTATTAAGTTCATAAAATTCACCTGGGCGATTTTACATGACCACATGCTGGTTAAAATGGCATTGGTTTGTTGGTTGGATAGTTTATATGCCACTGTTAAAAATGCAGTAAAGGAGTGTACTCACTGCTTCTGTTATTCCTTTTAATCCATTATCTCCATAATACATCCAATTGGGTACATATAAAGCACCAATAAATATCTGGCAACACTCAGACCGCATACTATAAATGTATCACTTAGTACAGATGTAGGATCTTAATTTGCTGTAGGATCCTTTGTTGCTGAGATTTTTACTGTGCTGCAGGAAATGCAGATGAGCTTCGGGATTTACAAATTCACTGAAAACCCGCACTAACAGAAGGTTAGATAAACTGTATTCCACTTTTCATGCAGCCTAATTTTGACCAATTTTAACCACCGATCAAGCAACATTATGAACTAAGCATTCAAATCCTGTTTCTGCAGGATTATTTTCCTGCCACAATACAGGCCAAATTAAGATCCTACATCTGTCCTCAAGATGAATTAAACCCATTGCAAGATATGGAATCTAGATGTTTTTGTATCTAGGAGCTCTAAAGTCTTGGAGTTGAACCCACAATTCTTGCATTGTGAAAGCATCTAACCACATGCCCCCATCAAGCTAACAAGCTAATAAGTAACAATCACACATAGTTAATGTCCTAAAAATAATTAACTTGTCTTATTTTGCCTGGCAGAAGGGCTTGGATTCCTTGTGAAAGCTAATGTGATCTTGAATCAATCAAAAACATTTACTATGAGTTCAACTCTATTTTTCTAGGGTGGGTGATGGCAACCATAAAGTACATGGAACTAGATGAGGATTTTGTGGGAAATAAGGACAAACAGTGGTTTGAGGGGGAGGGATATGGCATGAAACCTGTAGTCTGAGATTGAACTCTCACTACCGTGGGCCCGAGTTCAGAACACTTGTTGCAGTTCTCGCTAGTGTTTTCATATTTTCATTCACATATCCTGAGTCATTAATCAAGAACCGAGCGCAGCTGAAGACGTTGCGCAACTCTTTGTGAGAGAGCAAGCTTCTCTGCTGAGCAGAGTGCATATAAAATAAATATGGGAGACAAATAAAGACTTAGAAGTGTACAGATATTTATGAGGTACAAGTTATTATGAGGACAATTCCCCCTAGCGATAGTTCAGTGAGGTGGAAACTTTCCGGTCTTTTCATTTAATTGACAGTAGTAGGCAGAGGTTGTGTAGATCAGTGAAAAAAACAAAACAATTTTGAATCTCATGAAGTGCATGCCTCTACTGCAGTAGATCCATTAGAATGGACACCATGTCCATCTCACTATCTAGGAGAGCTTCCTGGTCACTTTGTTTTTACCTTTTGTAACCAACCATGACAGATAAGACCCCCTCTTTTCTCTCATCGAATGGCAACCTCCACCTCTCTCAATATCTGCTAGACTCCCGCAACTGAACATTGTGTCTCCTGCTCTCCACAAGCTGAGTAAACAGTAAACTCCCTCTTTCTCCCAGACAGTGGGGAGTGTGCAGGGGATGGGCTGTCCTTAAATGCAGCACCCTTTTCTAGACTCCGTCCGCAGCCCCTCCTAGCCTACTGATTAAATACATTTGTATGTTTTTATTCACGCTGGGTTTCCAAATCTCTCCCAGATGACCCCAGACATGCTCAACAAGTGGGCTTTCAGAAACCCGACCCATACCAGAGATGTGCCATTGGAAATGACAGTGCTATTTTTGCTAGGCACAACAATAAAGACACCCCCACTCTCCCGCTGGTGGCTTGCACTCCCAAGAGAAGATGTAATAAAGGCCCCCCGAATCCCACTGTCACACAGCTTGAACCGTTTTGAACTCGAGGCAAGTGTAGAAATGAAAACCGCTTGATACTTTAGCAGTCTGGGATCACTCCTCAGACCACCCATTTGTAAGGAGTAGACAGGTACCCAAAACTGAAAACATTATTAGGATGTGAACAAATAAACTTTCAACGGATACTTGGCCTTCATGAAGATAAGCTTCAGTATTTGTATGAGTTTTGTCACCAACATCTGTCTCTATCAGCAAAGAGGAGTTTGGAATGTGATTCGCTGGAGGATAAATCTACTGTATCTGGTGTTCACAGCCAATTGAGGGGCGGGTTACGCAGGTACTATTTTGCAAGGAGTGTACCGCTCACTCAAGAGAGGTCATGAAGGTGACTGCATAGGTCCCCTTTATCCGGTAAATAAAGTGGACAAAAAAACGTAATTAAGAGAGAAAAATTCAATTAGGACATGAAAAAAGCCACAATGTTAAGTCTGTGGGCTGAAAGAGAGTGATACCACATACTGTAGAAAGAAACCTGAATTAACAAGGGGTTAGGATTGAGCTGATGGAGAGAGATGACTGAGCTGATGGAGAGAGATGACTGAGCTGATGGAGAGAGATGATTGAGGTCTTACTGAGTCAAGAGTCAGTGACAGAGGGAAACGCCTTAACTTCACAATAAGACTCTTCAGGAGTGGTGGTGGTAAACACATGAGAACTGAATGATTCATGACAAAGGTATTGGAGTAGGGGGAGCAAAGAGGGTTTCCTATTGTTGTACTCTGTTAGGCAAAGCACAATAGCCCGATGAATTCAGATGCCATTGTTTTCAATGAGACCTCGACTGGAAATTCCGACGAAGTTACACCGTCTACAGCAACAACAAAGGCCACACCAGCTGTGCTTCCCTTTGCAGTCCGTAATAGTTTGCAAGCCCCGCCACATTCGATGAGCATCGGAAGCCGGTGTAGAAGGATTCAATCTTAATCCTGTATTGACGCATTGCCTGTTTGATGGTTCGTCAGAGGGCATAACAGGATTTTTTAAGTGTCCGGGTTAGAGTCCCACTCCTTAAAAGCGGCATCTCTACCCTTTAGCTAAGTGAGGATGTTGCCTGTAATCCATGGCTTCTGGTTGGGGTATGTACGTACGGTCACTGTGGGGATGCACAATGCACTTATTGATGAAGCCAGTGACTGATGTGGTGTACTCCTCAATGCCATCGGAAGAATCCCAGAACATAATACAGTGTGTGCTAGCAAAACAGTCCTGTAGCTTAGCATCTGCGTCAATTGACCACTTCCGTATTGAGCGAGTCACTGGTGCTTCCTGCCTTAGTTTTTGCTTGTAAGCAGAAATCAGGAGGATAGCGTTATGGTCAGATTTGCCAAATGGAGGGCGAGCTTTGTACGGGTCTCTATGCATTAAAGTCACCGGCCACTAGGAGCGCAGTCTCTGAGCATTTTCTTGTTTGCTTATGGCCTTATACAGCTTGTTGAGTTAGGTGTTAGTGCCAGCATCGGTTTGTGTTGGTAAATAGACAGCTATGGAAAATATAGATGATAACTCTATTGGTAAATAGTGTGGTCTTCAGCTTATCATGAGATACTCTACCTCAGGCGAGCAAAATTGAGACATCCTTAATATTAGATTTCGTGCACCAGCTGTTATTGACAAATAGACACAGACTGCCATCCCTAGTCTTACCAGAGGCAGCTGTTCTCTCTTGCCAATGCACGGAAAACCCAGCCAGCTGTATGTTATCCATGTCGTTGTTCAGCCAAGACTCTGTGAAAAATAAGATGTTCATTTTTAATGTCCCGTTTGTAGGATAGTCTTGATCGGAGCTCATCCAGTTTATTATCCAATGATTGCACGTTGGTAGAGGTGGGTTAACCGCTCGCCGTCAGGTTCTTACAAGGCACCTCGACCTACGTCCCCTATATCTCTATCTCATCTTCATGTGAATGACGGGGATTTAGGCCTTGTTCGGTGTCTGAAGTAAATCCTTTGTGTCCGACTCGTTAAAGATTTTTTTCTTTGTCCAGTATGAGTTTAGTAATAGCTGTTCTGATATCCAGAAGCTCTTTTCAGTCATAAGAGACGGTGGCAGAAACATTATGTACAAAATAAGTAACAAATAATGCAAAAAAACACACAATAGCACAATTGGTTAGGAGCCTGTAAAACGGCAGCCATCTCCTCTGGCACCATTACTATGAAAGCTATGGTGAAAGCTATGATCCCTTAATGATGTAACTTGTTAAATATACTTCAATCAGTGTAAATGAAGGGGAGGAGACAGGTAAAAGAATGAAGTTTAAGCCTTGAGACAATTGTGACATGGATTGTGTATGTGTGCCATTCAGAGGGTGAATGGGCATGACAAAAAATGAAAGTGCCTTTGAACATGGTATGGTGGTAGGTTTGTGTCAAGAACTGCAATGCTGCTGGGTTTTTCACACTCAACAGTTTCCAGTGTGTATCAAGAATGGTTCACCACCCAAAGGACACCCAGCCAACTTGAAACAACTGTGGGAAGCATTGGCGTCAACATGAGCCAGCATCCCTGTGAAACACTTTCAACACCTCAGTATTAGGAAGGTGTTCCTAATGTTTGGTATACTCAGTGTAGGCTACAGTTGGAAATAGCAACAAATTATATTTTAATTTAAGAATGGCTAAGATATTATAACTCAATAAAAATACATTATTGTTATTGTGTGTCTGTCACTAAGGGAATTCCATTTTAGCCACAGTTCAGATCATACATCACTTTAGTATTGGCAACAGCAGTTGTGCAAGTGCTTCTGGAGGCATAGAACATGTACTGGCAATAAGAGAGTGACAAATGATGATGCACTATTAATGTAGTGACATAAGTGCCTTAATAAGAGACTGACTCATCTATTAGCTAAAAGAAGCACAATAGCACATTGGATATCTGTTAATTATTTAAATACAGATGTCTCATGACCAAATGTCTCATTTTTGGAAGAGGACAACTCCTGAATCACTCCAGGCTTGATTCATTCAAGAAAGTCAAACAACCCTCCCTGTCTTCCCCACTTGTTGTCTTTCCTCCCTTCTTCCTTCACTAGAAAGGGTGCATTTCTAGTGTCTATGAATGTGGGTCTGCTGAACTGAACACTGTGGAGACCTCCCTCCCTAGCATCTTTGATCTCTCGGCTGCGTGCCTGAAGTACCGCAGCACTGACGTAGTCCCGCACCTGCAGCCCACTTTGAGCTTCCACTGCACTTCCAAAGATTGAGTTAGACTTCCCAAAACACATTTGCTTTTTAGGCCTATTCTGCAAAAATCAAGTGGTTGAAATGATCAGTGAGCAGTGGTACATTTTACGGACTGCAGTCACCACACCTTAAAGTATGTATTTTAACTCACTTTAATCACAGCGGTATTACAGGGGCTCAATTCTGATGTTGACCTAATAGTGACATGCCTGGTACTGCTAATAGCATTGCGGCAGGTGGATTGAGGGCTAAGACTGGAATGTCAGCCCAAGTTATTGGTTATGATTATTTTCATGCATTGCTGAAATATTTGGTGGAATTTAACCTGGAGGTAACATTTGATTGCTATTCCCTCCCTTGGTCTTGCTGACCTTTTTGCCTCTCCTCCATCTGTTGAGAAGAGAGGGTGGCCTGGAGGGAGGGTGGAGGGATGTATCGATAGAGGGTGGCCTATGTATCAAGTAGACTATCCTATCCATTTACCCTAGAGGCTAAAGCGAGTTGCTCCTGGTTACTTTTTCATCCGTTGAATTGACCATTTTTGATCCTCAGGAGGAAATTAAGATGTCACAGGCGCACACACAACACCATCACACAGAACAGACAGAGAAGAGCATAGGCCTACACATGACAAAACATATCAGGTGCTGGTTTTAAAACATCAAACTTTTCACTAACCCATTTTTTTCACCAAGGAATACCGAATGTCTATGATTGTAGTAGGCTACACACTTTGAGATTTTAGAATGATTGGCTGTGGCATCTGTGCTCTATCACAACAGTCAAAAACACATACGTTTAATTGGAGGAGGTCAACCCTCTATTCAAGTCGTCATGGTTTCCATTCATCAATCAAAACACACCTACAGAGAATACAGATACACCTGTGAGTGCTTTAGAGTATGAAACACTGCTTGTCCATAAGATTGGACACAAAGATCATTACTCTGATCACTGAGAAAAGGGCAGCTGGTCTACAATAACTGGGCCTTCACGGTGTCTCTGTCAGCCATAATGGGTCCATTGAGCCATATACTGAGTGATATTTAGAGGGCAATGAACGAGCTCCAGTCACTGCGACCTATCAAAGGTCACTGGCATGACTGAGATTCTCCCCCTGACTCTATGGCTCATCTTTCTCAAAGTTTCCATATTTAACCACAAAGAAGTGGGGTGACATAGGCAGAGTAGTATCGAGGCACACGAGACCCAAAATATGTTTGTGTGCTATTTGGTCCGGACGTGGTGAGAACATAGTCACAGGATAGGACGTTTAATATCAACATCACATGACATGATGATGAGACACTAAGGGTCAATTAAAGCAAACTGCTCTGTCAGGAATAGGATGAAACGTGTTGTATTAACGACACCACTTTTAAACTGCAGTTTAAAAAGCCTTTGAACATAGTGTTAAGGGTGAGATTATGGCCAAGGTTCAGGATTGATTAAACCCATTGCAGTTTGCTTATGGGATTGGGAGAGGGATGGAAGATGCAACTGCCACTCTTCTTAACTATGTCCTTAAACATCTCGAGGGAAGTACAGTAAAACCCATGCCAGACTACTATTTGTTGACTTCTCTTCCACTTTTAATTGTATACAACCACCACTGGAAACACTTATCTCCCTCACTAGCTTTAAGCACCAACTGTCAGAGCAGCTCACAGATTACTGCACCTGTACATAGCCCACCTATAATTTAGCCCAAACAACTACCTCTTTCCCAACTGTATTTAATTTTAATTAATTTATTTATTTTGCTCCTTTGCACCCCATTATTTTTATTTCTACTTTGCACATTCTTCCATTGCAAAACTACCATTCCAGTGTTTTACTTGCTATATTGTATTTACTTTGCCACCATGGCCTTTTTTGCCTTTACTTCCCTTCTCACCTCATTTGCTCACATTGTATATAGACTTGTTTATACTGTATTATTGACTGTATGTTTGTTTTACTCCATGTGTAACTCTGTGTCGTTGTATCTGTCGAACTGCTTTGCTTTATCTTGGCCAGGTCGCAATTGTAAATGGGAACTTGTTCTCAACTTGCCTACCTGGTTAAATAAAGGTAAAATAAATAAATAAAATAAATCTTAGCAGAGAGGCTATTGTCCAATTTTGTTCTTGATTTTAACAGTCTGGTTGACAGATTTTTTTAAATCAAAATAACTCAGTGAGGTTCAATGGTTCCCTACAATATCCTCCTTCACTGGTTCACCACAAGGTTGCGTCCTTTCCCCTCTGTTTGTACTGTACACTAATGATTGTCAGAGTAATCACGACAAGACATACCATTAAGTTTGCAGATGACTAAGGTTATCATGAGTGTGACAGGAAGTTGAGGTGAGCCATGGCCCAGTGATGGAGGAGAGTGTTGGATGGTGTGACCACTCTTACTTAGAAATTCATGTCAAGAAAACCAAGGATATGGCTATTGATTTCTGGAGGAGCTCACCGCCGCCAATACAGACTGATAGATGGTGAGAGGCCGTCGATCGATACAAATATCTTGGAACTTTCCTCGACAGCAAATTGAGTTGAGAGAGATCAGCATTTGTTCTTTCTGAGGAAACTGCCGTTTCAGGGTGGATAAGACGCCGATGACCATCTTTCACCGATCGTTCATTGAATCCATTTTACCATTCAATACGATCTGCTGTTTTAGAAATATTCAACTTAAAGAGTAAGAACGGGATGGGTAACACTGTGAAACAAAGTAGCAGGATCATGAGCTTTACTGACCTTTCTAACCTGTATCAGACACTAGTCATACGTAAGGAGCCATCCATTCTGAGGGACTCCCAGCATCCCTTGTTTGATGATTTTATGTTGCTTCCCTCAAAACAAATAGGTCTAAACTCTCCTTCATGCCAGCTGCTATCAGCTTTCTCAATAAGCTGTAGTAGCACTGGTAGTTGTTAACTTATTGCAGTATATATTGTTTTGGTGTATATTTATTGTCATGTGCTTTTACTATGTGCTGCAAAATTAAATGCCCCCTGGGGATAATAAAGACTCTACTCTAAAGGTATAGCCCACTCAAAATACACATACCTTGGCTGTAGTCGATTTACCAATACAGTTTTTGGATGAAAACTACAGGCATCTCACAATAATCTAACCAGGAATAACATAATGCATTTTCCATTAATTAAGAAAATGCTTTAAAGAGACTCACCTGAAATGATGAGAAAAAGCACTTTAGGGGGGATTACCAGAGTGTAGGTTACAGGTGACGAATTTGAGGACCTCTGTGACAGCCCCACAGCTGTATAGGTGCTCCGTGAAGGCCTCACCTCTATCCTCCATTGCTGAGGATCCCATGTCAATGGCTAGCAAAAGAGTGAGGCATGAAATGTTAGTTATTTCATTTATTTGGATATGCAATGTTGTTTGTTGAGGTTAGTGCCATGCTCAAAGATACAACGGCGGGGAATTGAACAGACAATTCATTATTGGCTGCTGTCACTAACCTCAAGGCTATTGCCACCTCATGAGCCCTGATTATAACATGGCTGTAGCAAAGATATTAATAACCTCCATTATTATGGAGATAATCAGACATGCTCCATATGAAATAGCCTATTCATTTATTTAGAGAACTAGCCTAATATTTGCCATCCATCTAGAACCTAGAGGTTCTTCTTTAGAAAATTGTCCAATTTGACTGAGATTCAAATTCTGTGTGATTTCATGTTGGAACACAGGCCACTGAACCGTTCACCTACTTGTTATCAGTTTAACGTTTCATTCCCTTTGACACCGACCCAGTCAGTGTAATAAATTAGCTGACTAGGGAATCGTTTTTAGGTTGGTTGACAACATGTACATTTTTAGTCACAGCCTGGGCAGCTAGCTATATCATTGCATAGAACATACCTGACTGAGCTGCTACGCTAATTATGTTGCTAATGTTGTTGGAAATCGGATAGCCAGCTAGCTACCTAATTAGCTAGCTATTATTCCTAAGATTTTCACTGCGGCGATTACATACCAAATGCTTTGTCGAAATGAAATGTTTTGCTACGTTGATGACGGTCATGCCCTAGTACCAACGGACACTGAAGGGGCACGAGTGGTTTGTGCTCACCCGGCTTCTAGCTGGTCCAGTCTGATAGTCTTGGTGGCATTCCAGATAATCTTCACCAGATAACGTAACTTTTGGTGAATTTTTAAGTATTTATTTCATCAAAACAAGCACATACAGGCTTCATAATTCATGTTAACTGATTAATATTATCTCATAGAACAAAACTTATAAGATCTCATTAGCCTGTGTTAACCTAAGACCTTATTTCAGGCTTTTATCCCAAAACCCCATTCTTTCCACATTCATTCCCCCATAGGAATGGCCAATGAACCATTTCTGTTTTTTAGGACTAGCCTACAAGCTGGCGAGCTCTATTGTCCAGCGCCCCTGGAGCAATTAGGATTGAGTGCCTTGCTCAAGGGCACATCCACTGATTTCTCACTTTGTCTGCTCAGGGATTCGAACTAGCGACCTTTTCAGTTTCTTTCCCAAAGCTTTACCTGCTAGGCTACCTGACACCCATAATAATCAGATCATAAAAAAACTACTATCGCATGTGAATGGATCTAAGACTATTTACATCTGTTTTAGATCTCTGTAAACATGTAAGAAGTGTTTAATATGGCAGGAATCCCATCCGCATGATTTAGCATTTTGATAATCTAAGCAACATGACTGCAATGTAGGCGGTCTGGAACACAGCCTCCTTCTTTGTTTTCTTCTTTCTCATTGAGATTTAATGCCAGTGCACAAAACAATGTTTAGGTGCATTACCGCCACCTTCTGAGCTGGAGTATAAACAAACATTCTTCTAACATATTTTATGCTGGTTAATTATCATGCCTTGTGTGTGTGTCTATGCCTTGTGTGTGTGTCTGTGCCTTGTGTGTGTCTGTGTGTGTGTTCCAGTGAGTGCTCCTGTGTGTGCTTTGATTTCAGGAAACAAGTTAACACGCAGGACTGAGAGAGCCTCTCTCTGGGGAGAGGAGATAAAACTCTCCTCAACCCGTTGGATCTGGCCAACACGCTACACCTAAATCACTTAGGAACATTTCAGAGCTTTAACTATGTAGGGGCTGATATATGCCTGACCAGGTCCATAAAACAGCAGCTGGGCAATGATTGAGAAACATATAAGAACCATAGCATGCTTACAACTACCGTGCATCACATCCATAGTCCAGCAAAATTGCTCACTATCACAGTGTGTTACTCGCTGTTGCATTTGCACCTTGTCAGATGGGGCAGCAGCACATTCAAAAGTTGGTCAGCATTTCCTGTTTGGCCTTCGCATTCACGAAACACCAATCCCCCCACTTCCAACCCTTGCTCTCTCTCTCTATCGCACCCTCCTCTCTCTCTCTATGGGCACTTCCCAGATTCACACTGGCGGGCTGCTGTCAGACATTTCCTGCCGAGTGTTACGCTGCACCAGCTGTGATCCCTAATGTAGCAAAGGTGATGCCCCCTTTGACCGTGAGTAGAGAGCCAGTGATGTGCAGCCTACAGAAACACCTGCAAGTCATTTGGGTCCAGCTGTGAAGAGTTCATTCAGAGAGTAGCTAGGCTTGGCCCTGTGCGTAATAGATTTGGATGTGCTCCCAAACCTGCAGGGAGGGAGAGCAGGATGGGAGGGTGCAGGGGTGAGGAGGAGGACTGCGGGGCAACATGCAGCCTGTGGGAGGCAAAAGGGGTGGTGATGTTGCTGCTGCTGTTTCCAGCGGAATGTGACGTGATGCGATGTAGTCTGATGTGGTGTGGTGTGATGTGTTGTGGTGTGGTGTGATGTTATGTGGTATGATGTGTGTTGTGATGTGATGGGATGGCTGAAAAGTTCTCAGACCTGACCTCATTATTTAGGAACCACAAGCTGGGTGCTGTTAAAGCTCCAGGGCTAAAGGAGAGAGGACATCAGCAACTTGTGTGTAGCAATAAAATCCCTCCCCTGCTGCCAGAGGTGCCCCACTGAGCACAAACTGGTTGAATAAACATTGTTTCAACGTAATTTGTCAACGTATTGTGACGTATAATCTATGTGGAAAATACGTTGGATATGCAAAAAGTCATCAACGGAAAATGTTGTTTAGAGGCTAATATTTCAACCACAGGATTATGTCATAATGGTAACCAATTTTAAACATAGATAAATGTTGTTGAATTTGTAGCTTTGAAACAACATAAGATTTTTCAACGTTATATCCAGTATCAGAAAAAAATCAATGATAGGCAGAACCTCCTGGAGAGTTGAACTATCTACAGTTATCTTTTTGGTCTCCCATCCAGGATTGTAACTAAGGCCATCCCTGCTTGGCTTTGATATTTGTCACTGACTACTACAAATGTGCTATTGTGAGAATTATTATTGAGAGATTTTTTAAAAATTTGATTTATTTCACCTCTATTTAACCAGGTAGGCTAGTTGAGAACAAGTTCTCATTTGCAACTGCGACCTGGCCAAGATAAAGCGTAGCAATTCGACACATACAACAACACAGAGTTACACATGGAATAAACAAAACATACAGTCAATAATACAGTAGAACAAAATAAAACAAAAAGTCGATATACAGTGAGTGCAAATGAGGTAAGTTAAGGAAATAAATAGGCCATGGTGGCGAAGTAATTACAATATAGCAATTGGATGGAATGGAATGGTAGATCGGCAGAAGATGAATGTGCAGGTAGAGATACTGGGGTCCAAAGGAGCAAAATAAATAAATAAATACCAGTATGGGGATGAGGTAGGTAGATAGATGGGCTGTTTACAGATAGGCTAAGTACAGGTGCAGTGATCTGTAAAATGCTCTGACAGCTGGTGCTTAAAGCTAGTGAGGGAGATGTGTGTCTCCAGCTTCAGAAATGTTTGCAATTCGTTCCAGTCATGGGCAGCAGAGAACTGGAAGGAAAGACGACCAAAGGAGGAATTGGCTTTGGGGGTGACCAGTGAGATATACCTGCTGGAGCGCGTGCTACGAGTGGGTGCTGCTATGGTGACCAGTGAGCTGAGATAAGGCGGGGCTTTACCTAGCAGAGACTTGTAGATAACCTGTAGCCAGTGGGTTTGGCGACGAGTGTGAAGCGAGGGCCAACCAACGAGAGCGTACAGGTCGCAATGGTGGGTAGTGTATGGGGCTTTGGTGACAAAACGGATGGCACTGTGATAGACTGTATCCAGTTTGTTGAGTAGAGTGTTGGAGGCTATTTTATAGATGACATCACCGAAGTCGAGGATCGGTAGGATGGTCAGTTTTACGAGGGTATGTTTGGCAGCATGAGTGAAGGATGCTTTGTTGCGATATAGGAAGCCGATTCTAGATGTAATTTTGGATTGGAGATGCTTAATGTGCGTCTGGAAGGAGAGTTTACAGTCTAACCAGACACCCAGGTATTTGTAGTTGTCCACGTATTCTAAGTCAGAGCCGTCCAGAGTAGTGATGCTGGACGGGTGAGCAGGTGCGTGCAGCGATCGATTGAAAAGCATGCATTTAGTTTTACTTGCGTTTAAGAGCAGTTGGAGGCCACGGAAGGAGAGTTGTATGGCATTGAAGCTCGTCTGGAGGTTAGTTAACACAGTGTCCAAGGAGGGGCCAGAAGTATACAGAATGGTGTCGTCTGCGTAGAGGTGGATCAGAGAATCACCAGCAGCAAGAGCAACATCATTGATGTATACAGAAAAGAGAGTCGGCCCGAGAATTGAACCCTGTGGCACACCCATAGAGACTGTCAGAGGTCCAGACAACAGGCCCTCCGATTTGACAGACTGAACTCTATCAGAGAAGTCGTTGGTAAACCAGGCGAGGCAATCATTTGAGAAACCAAGGCTGTCGAGTCTGCCAATAAGAATGTTGTGATTGACAGAGTCGAAATCTTATTGAATCTTATCGAAGTCGTTATCTCTTAATAACTAAATAGATTCACGGTTGCTTATTGAAATCATTTAAAGAGTCAGCTTAACAGAGCAAATGAAATGTAATCATACTTTATACGTGTAACGTGTGCATTGAAAGTTGGGAAGCAAGTACAGGGAGTGAGTGTTTTAATAAATGAAATAATAAACACAAAAACACAAACAACGCAACGACATGAAACAGAATCAATAACACCTGAGGAAAGAGCCACGGTGAGTGATAGATATAGGGAAGATAATCAAGGAAGAGAGAGAGTATACTTGACAATACGTCATATATCGTCAATGATACTAGGCATATGAAGCATTTGTGAAGTCATTAACGGCTATTGTTTCAATTCAACTCAAATGAAACAATCAAGTGATAGATTTGAAAGAAATGCATGTCGGTGATTGAACAACCCCATGCCATGATTAGATAGTGATCATTTCTTTAAACAATAAAAGCTCATTTTCCTATACTTCTGAAAATGGATATATAGCGTTTTTGAATGAAATTCTTCATTTACTCAACCTTAAAATTAGTAACACATTCATGGCCACATTTTGAGGTTGCTGTAACGATACAGTTGAAATCGGAAGTTTACATACACTTAGGTTGGAGTCATTAAAACTCATTTTTCAACCACTCCACAAATGTCTTGTAAACAAACTATAGTTTTGGCAAGTCAGTTAGGATATCTACTTTGTGCATGACACAAGTACATTTTCCAACAATTGTTTACAGACAGATTATCACTTCACTGTATCACAATTCCAGTGGGTTAGAAGTTAACATACACTAAGTTGACTGTGCCATTAAACAGCTTGGAAAATTCCAGAAAATTATGTCATGCCTTTAGAAGCGTCTGATAGGCTAATTGACATCATTTGAGTCAATTGGAGGTGTACCTGTGTATTTATTTCAAGGCCTACCTTCAAACCCAGTACCTCTTTTCTTGACATCATGGGAAAATCAAAAGAAATCAGCCAAGACCTCAGAAAAAAAATTGTAGATCTCTACAAGTCTGGTTCATCCTTGGAATCCTTGGGGCATCCTTACCACGTTCATCTGTACAAACAATAGTACGCAAGTATAAACACCATGGGACCACGCAGCCGTCCTACCGCTCAGGAAGGAGACGTGTTCTGTCTCCTAGAGATGAACGTACTTTGGTGCGAAAAGTGCAAATCAATCCCAGAACAACAGCAAAGGACCTTGTGAAGATGCTGGAGGAAACGGGTACAAAATTATCTATATCCACAGTAAAACAAGTCCGATATCGACATAACCTGAAAGGCCGCTCAGCAAGGAAGACGCCACTGCTCCAAAACCAGCATAAAAAAGCCAAACTACGGTTTGCAACTGCGCATGGGGACAAATATCCTACTTTTTGGATGTCCTCTGGTCTGATGAAACAAAAATAGAACTGTTTGGCCATAATGACCATCGTTATGTTTGGAGGAAAAAGGGGGACGCTTGCAAGTCGAAGAACACCATCCCAACCGTAAAGCATGGGGTGGAAGCATCATGTTGTGGGGGTGCTTTGCTGCAGGAGGGACTGGTGTACTTCACAAAATAGATGACATTCATGAGGAAGGAAAATATGTGGATATATTGAAGCAACATTTCAAGTCATCAGTCATAAAGTTAAAGCTTGGTCGCAAATGGGTCTTCCAAATGGACAATGACCCCAAGCATACATGTTGTGGCAAAATGGCTTAAGGACAACAAAGTCAAGGTACTGAAGTGGCTATCACAAAGCCCTGACATCAATCCTATAGAACATTTTGTGCAGATCTGAAAAAGCGTGTGTGAGCAAGGAGGCCTACAAACCTGACTCATTTTACACCAGCTCTGTCAGGAGGAATGGGCCAAAACTCACCCAACTTATTGTGGGAAGCTTGTGGAAGGCTACCTGAAACGTTTGACCCAAGTTAAACAATTAAAGGCAGTGCTACCAAATACTAATTGAATGTATGTAAACTTCTGACCCACTGGGAATGTGATGAAAGAAATAAAAGCTGAAATAAATAATTCTCTCTACTATTATTCTGACATTTCACATTCTTAAAATAAAGTGGTGATCGTAACTGACCTAAGACAGGGTTTTTTTATGTCAGGAATTGTGAAAAACTGAGTTTAAATGTATTTGGCTAAGGTGTATGTAAACTTCTGACTTCAACTGTAAATATCTTCTTATGTAATAATAGAAAGTGTACATGCTCAAGATAGCACACAAAGGTCACAGGTCTGTGGAGATCTTCACAACTGCTTTAATAATACGAGCAGAATCCCTTGCACTTTGTACTTTTAACGTCATTTCAATTGCAATCCAGGCCATTTTGGTTGTGCTATTAGACAAAGTACAATGACATTAAATTGTTGTAAAATACAAAATATCTGACATTGTATTCCCATTTGAACCTTGGGCTAGATTGTATCAGATCCGCGCTAGCCGACACCTGAATAGTGTTTTTTTTTGGCAGTGTCTGAGGTGGACCTACGTTAGAGCTGTCAAATCCACAAGGCTCCCGGCATTATACATAAAGTGTGACATTAAGAGAAATCAGCTTTATTTACAAGTTCGAACACTAGCACATGAGATGTAATCTACACCTCAATTAGACTGATAGAATTCCTCTATTTTGAAGATTTTGAAATTTAAGTGTCCTTATTTCTATATAGCCTACACTTTCTTATTCTGAACTTCTAACATGAGTGGGACGGGTGTGGCTTTGTAACTATGATCACACGAGCAACCACTTTGATTTGACAGCTCCACCTCCGACACTGCCAAGCATCAGCTATTTCTTGTTAACGCTTGATCTGATCCAGGGCTTTGTTGTGCTTTTAAATGGTTGAAAATGCAGTGATAGCACATGTTGATGACAACTAAACCATAATCTAATTTTTTTTTATTGGAATTTGGTTGTGCTTTTAGATGGTTGAAAAAATAGTAGTAACACATTGGGAATTCAACAAACTTCTGTCTGTCTTTTTGAGTGGGTGAATAAAGGTTGAAATGTCATTGATCAACGTCTCCAAATAATACCCAAATGTCCACGTTGAAATGACGTGGTGTGTCCAGTGGGGCCTCTCTTGCATTTGCAGATTTGTTCTTGGGGGCATCCTTCTTAATAAGGTAGGCGGTACTTTACAGTTGCACACAATTATCATGAGTATCATGACATAATATTTCAGATGGGCATAATATTGTGTTTATTTGCCTTTATGTGAAGTTTATGTTAGGTCAACTCAGATTGACTTAAGGAAAACCTTTTAATTTCAAAGAGCGAAGGTTGTCAACAGGTGCGAGAGGAAAGCTACTGGCTGGCGTTGGTGTCTTTTTTAAGTAGCCAGTGTGTCTTCATCAAGGCCCTAATGGAAAGAAAACTGACCTTTTGACTAATACAATCCTGATGCAATGTGCTAATGACAAAGTCTCTCAAGAGCAAGGCTGCATCTGATCTTGAAGGTCAGAGATGAAACATTGCAAGAATTTACAATAAGTCATATGAGTTTTATCACTGTCCAGTTCAACACACAGCTGGCAATGTGCATGAGGAATATTATGGGAAAGGGGTGGGGGTTTCACAGTGGATGTTTTATTGCCTTTTACGCACCTCGTAAATCACAGACATTTTGTTTTCTTTCGCAACCTTGTTACTCCTTCACAGAGATGAGATTACTCATGGCTGGCAGTAATCCAATTCAGGGGTATTCAACAATAGGAAATCTTATTAATGACCTCTGAAGTCACTTTAACATCTGAGCAATGGTTTGTGTTATAGAGACTATCTTGTCAGTTAAGTTTGGCTACCTGCAGCCTACAGTGGCACCATCTTGGCAGGCCAGTAGATGCCCAGGTAACCTGCGGACATACAGTATGATTCAGTTTCATGATTGTCTGATACCTACCTGTACATACTACCTCAACTAACCGGTGCCTCTGCACATTGACTCTGTACCGGTACCCCCCTGTACATATTGTTATTTTTTACTGCTGCTCTTTAATTACTTGTAATCTCTTATTCGTATCTGTATTTTTTGAAACTGCACTGTTGGTTAGGGGCTCGTAAGTAAGCATTTCACTGTAAGGTCTACCTGTTGTATTCGGAGCATGTGACTAATACAATTTGATTTGATTTGCCAGAGACTTAATCGTGTGTGATCGTGTTTGTATGACAATGTAAACATAAATTAGGTATTGGATGGTAAGGATGAGTGTGTTATGTTTTTTTCTTTCATTTTTGGGGTCAGGTGGAGAGAGCAGCGGGTGGGATTGAAAATTTAAAAAAAATGTGTGTACAACTGTATAACTCCACATTTGACTGTTCATCTTTATGTCTTCATAGAAATAAATGACAAAAAATGAATTTACTACCGTCCAACACCAGAACACATCCTCATTTGTTGACTGCTATGAATATTTAAAGAAATATGATGTATGATTGCTCCTAAAAATAAAGCCACACTGAACTTTTCATTTTTTACATTTTCTGAAATTAACATGAAACTCATACAGATACTTGACCAAATTGGACATGTGACTTAGTCACTTTAATCTGAAGGAGATTGCTCATAATGAAGTAATACATGAAGCCAACGTCCTTTCTGACTCCACGTTCCAACAATGATCTTTAATCTTTTTTATTCTTATGTTAGTTATTTATGAGATATAATGCATTTCTACATTTTGATATTTTATATATGTTTTGAGCAAAGCTCAAACACAACACTTTTTGAAAGACTACTGTGGGAAAACTGTTTTCTCTTGCAACCATCACAGCCCTGAATTCCAAACAGATGACAGCCACCAAGCTTAGCAACATTTGTTATGGGCCCCTCTTTGATAGAGTATATGAAATAGCAGTGGGGGGCATTAAGTGTCCAACCAGGTAACCAGGGGAAATAAGCAGGGGGAATGTGGCACACATTATGAAAGAGAGCAAGAGGCTGTATGAGATATTGGGAGTGAGAAAGAAGGGAGGGCAAAAAGTAGAGAAGAGGCAGGGTGAAGGGTGAATAACTGGACCTACAGATGTAGGATCTTCATTTGACCTGTATTGTCTCAGTGAAATAATCCCGCAGCAACAGGAGTTGAACGTTTAGTCCATAAGGTTGCTTGATCGGTGGTTAAGCTATAAGCTGGCCAAAATAAGACGACATGAAAAGTGCAATACTGTTAATATAGCCGTGTATTAGTGCAGGTTTTCAGTTAATTTATGTAAATCACAAAGCTCCTCTGCATTTCCTACAGTGCAGGAAGTTTTTCAGCAACTGAAGAGTGATCAAATTAAGATCCAAAATCTGTAGCAAACAAAGGTTTTTAGCTTTCTATGTAGACAGTTAGAATTCTATAACCAGAAGTATTCCAATGAGTTGGACTACCCTGCCATCTAAAGGCCACATGATTTTAACTTGAGCTAGAACAAAAGAAGAGTCTTGGAGTCTGTACTTTATGTGTGTGAACCATCTTCCTTAATTTGTTGGGATGTAAGAATCTCACTTGAAATAACTCATATTAAATGTGTTGTTGACCATAACTGTAAAAATTCCCTTTATTGTCTCAATTAACATGGTCATCAAAAAGATGATTGTTCAGGCATTAAAAAAAAAAACTAGCTTTTTAAAAAATGAAACACAGTGATATATAATACCAGCTCAAATATAATGTATATTTGTTAGTATAATATTTTTGGGTTTTCCACATAGCAAAGTCACAGCTCAAACATAAAGTATATGTTAGTATCACAGGAGGCTGCGGAGGGGAGAACGGCCGGAATGGAGCATATGGAATAGCATCAATTACAGAAACCATGTGTTTGATGTATTTGTTACCATTCCAATGATTCCACTCCAGCCATTACCACAAGCCCGTTCTCCTCAATAAAGGTGCCACCAACCTCCTGTGCTTAGTATAGTGTTTTCTTTTCATATAGAAAAGTACATTTAGTTAGCTGTTCTTATTCAAGTGGTGGTAATAAGCATTGCTCGCTCACTCATTGCCTTATCTGTGTTGGCCACTCACTGAAAGACTTCCAAAAGAAGGGAAGGGGAACATCAATGTCCATCTTTTTCAATGTTACTCTTATGTATGGAGCTGTGCTTTGCGATGCCTGCTCCATTAGGTAGATCAATTCATTGAGTCCCCCATAAAAGTGAGACTGGAAAAAATCGACAAGCTCCTTGAGGTCATTGTTCACACGATCCACTGTAACCTCATTATAGATTTCCTGGATCTTTATTTTGGCAGTATCTTTGTACTCACCAGCTTTAGATTTTGTTACGTACATGTCACGCTCAAGAGAACGCAACATTTTCTTCAGGTCTTGTGTCTTCAGAGAGGCGATGAACTCTGCTGCCCTCTGGAAACATAGCTGCAGGAGGTTATGAACTTTCTGGATCAGGTCCTCCAGACTCACGTCCTCCAAGTGTCTCACTACCTTGGTCATCTCATCCTGGACGGCACTCTTGACAGACCTCAGGTTGGCAACAATCTTGTTTCCGTTGACAACTACATTGCTACCAGGGATTGTTAACTGAACGCCTTTAATTAAACTTTCAATTATATCAGTTATGGTCTCCATGAGATTTGAGAACCTTTGGGCAGCCCAGTCAATGGTTGCAGACACAGAGCGACTGGCCCTCTCGTAGAGCTCCTGTCCAGAAAGTCTCTCCTCTATTCCGGGCAGAGCAAAATTAGTCTCACGCAAGAACGTAAGAACACTGTTAAGCAGTTCAGTGATGTTGATAGACGGTATACTGTCAGCTGCAATCCTAAACATCTCTCTCATAGAATTCTGTAGTGTATCAAAACCCAATGGGACCTCATGATAGGCTCTCTCAATGATGTTGGAGACAGAGTTCTTCAGCTTAATGGAGGCACGGTTTACACTGAAGCCAAAGTGAGCTGTGTGATACTTGTTTATGAACTTGAGCAGCGCATCTGTGATGGCAGGCATCCGCTCTTTGAGCCCTTCGATGGTGTAATGCATGGTATTCATGTTCCAGGCAACCTGGACACTTAACTTCTCAGAGTTCTTCAGAGTGGCTTTGACACTCACAATGTCCGTATCCTTATCAAGGCTCGACTGGATGGATGAGGAACAAGTAAGAGGGGATTAGAATTGTTTGTCTCATTCCTTCAGTATAAACACTGATTAAGGCAACAATGAAAAAAGCTATGTATTGTGTCCATAGAAAATAACATCTTGAAAACTCTAAGCTTTCAGTTTGACAATTTATAGGCAGAGGTGTGTAGTATGCATATAAAACAAGTTCCAGTAATTCAGATGTGTCTTACCAGGTAGCGACTGAACACTTTTCCGTACACTTGTGAAGGTGACCTCCAAGTAAAAAGGAATCCGAGGAAACCAATCGATGGGGAAGCCATGGAAGTGGTGATGCCATCCTTGCGGGAAGCATAGCGGAAGCTCACATCAACAAAGGTTGGGCTGGTGATATCCACATTCAAAGTATGACGAGATACACTGAAAGATAAAGGACACTTGGTTAGATTTTTATGCGATTATGATTTGTCTGTTGGGGAAAATCTGGGCTGAAAGGTAGAAATGTACAGGATGTCTGGGGCGGCAGGTAGCCTAGTGGTTAGAGTGTTGAGCCAGTAACCGAAAGGTTGCCCAGGTTCCCCGTTCTGCCCCTGAACAAGGCTGTTCCCCGGTAGGCCATCATTGTAAATAAGAATTTCTTAACACACTTGCCTAGTAAAGTTTAAAAAATCAAATTATCTTGTGGTACTTACATAGCATCAGGAGAGACTTGCCGTTTCATCCTAAGAAAATAGATTACATTTAAATCAGAAAAATATGTTGTTATCTTATTATTTGGTAGTGTTGTATTTTCGAAAGCATCAGTCTTACTTTCATAACATATTTTACCTGAGATTTTGTGAGAAGACATGCTGCCAGTTGACATTTATGTCACTGTGAACCAAGTTGCATTTCCCATTCATGCGGACTGCTCCGTTCTCAAAACGAAGAGTGGCGGTGGCTGCAGGGACAAATATACAAAAATAAATGTAAACCTGAAAGTACTTGGAGGAAGTAATCCAAAGTAAATGTTTTAAATCTTACCATCGAGGTCATACTCCAGGAAGATCATAGTGGAGGTACAGATGGACTTCAGTGAAGTGACAACGTTGGACTCCTTGTTTTCCAGGTTTGCAGTTGATGTCACATTGTAAATTGGGGATAACACCTTCACAGTGGTGGAAAGGGCACCGAAGGCTGGGATGAACACACTTACAGGCAAGTTCAGGGAGATTTCAGGGATTTCAATCTTCTGTTCTGGGATGGTAATGGTTGGCATTTCAAAGTTGGAAATCTGACTAGCAATCTCATCCAAATTAATGGTGTGCTCACCAATGGTAATGGACTTGGAGAAGGTAAATGATGAGATAATGATTTCATACTGTGGCAGCTTCACTGACAGGAAGGACATTCTGTTCTGTAGCAACTCTATATCAATATCAAAACTGGGAATTTCCACCTTGGGCAGACCAGGCAGCATGATGTCAAAGCCAGTGGTGCTTATCATCGTAGGGATCTCCAAATTCTTCAAATCAATTGAGAAGGCTGGCACATGGAGAGTGGTGAAGGGTACATCAAAAGCTGGAACATCGATGACAGGTGGCACTGAGACCTGATCTGGGAGATCAATATTTTGGAATCGCATGTCAATCGTCCTTACAGCCTTTGGGATCTCTTTCACCCAGCTAGGCACTGCTAGTGTCAATTCTGGGATATTGAAGGTGACCCCATTCTCAAATAATTTGGATGGTAAAGTGAAAATTAGTCCCTCTTTGTTCTTTGTGTAAACTACAGTAGTGGACAGATTGAGGAATTGCATTTCATCCATTCTGGAGACCTGCTCTAACTTAAGCACATCCCAAATAGTCTTCTGGTAGACAGGGAGCCGGACAGACTTCAGGAAAGCAAGAGATCCTTCCACAGATTCAGCGATATCTATCTTCACTTCAGCCTCATCATTTGACAGAAGTAAGTCACAGGAATGTACAACAGAGGCAAGTTGCTCTCTGCCACTCCAGCTGAATGTCTGCTTATCTGCAGTGATGGAAAGATAACATTTCTGATCCACTCCTGCGTCACCTGGAAGATCCATGTAATTGAATGGCTGGGTTGCACCAATGTCTACCCTAGCTGTCACCGTTGTTAGAGGAACAAAGTCTAAGTTTGCTTTAACAGAGTGCTTCCCATTTGTATCAAACCCTGCCCAAACAATGTTAACCATATTGTTGCAGGTGTAATTCAAAGTTGCATACACACGCCTCAGAGATGCCTCAAGAGCTAGGTTGTTATTGATGCTCAGATTCAATATGGTAACCTTATTGTGAACAAGGTTGGAGCCTAGGTCAGTTTTCACTGTGGATCGCAAGCCATTTGCGTTTAGGTAAATGTTAGCCTCGTTGTCTATAGCTCCATAGTAAACAATCCTTTTTACTGTTATGTCAGTTTTTCCTTTGGTAGAGGTCTCCAGTGAGACATAAGATGTAAGTCCCTCCAATGCCATGTTTTGATCAATGTTCCCCTTGCCTACAGCCTCAATCAGTGGCATATTAAGCATGTATTTTAGTTTAATCTTGGAGGCTACATTTGGTTTCGTCTTGGTATTTCCAAGAAGTTCCTGACTCAATTCCAGACTCACAAAGGGAAGGTTGACTCTTGCAACAGTTGCCAGAATAGCTTCCATGTTCCTTTTAGAGAGACTAACAGTACAGTCGTGCCTGCCTTCTATGTTCTTGTGCTCCCAGGACAGAGCAGTGGCAAGTTTTAAACCCCTTGACCTGGTCAGGCTGGTAGACCCGTCAAGTTTACCTTTTAGAATATCAAACATAGAAGTTGAGGAAGCTCCAAATCGGGCAACAATGTCAGACTGGTTATAGAGGCCTACATTAGCAGTCAGGGTAATCACAGTGGACTTGAAAGAGAAATCGCATGTCATGTTGCCCATGGCAGGGATCATGATGTTGTTCTGAATGGCAGGTAGTGTGAATGAGGGAAGGGTCAGCTCACTCAATGTCTCAGGAATATGTAAGACTGGCAGCTCCAGAGATGGCAGCACCAGGGTATAAGATGGCACAGAAAAACCCATTGTTGGAACTTTAAAACCTGGTGTACTGACCTCCTTAGGGATGAAAAAGCCAAATGCAGGTAACTCTGCTCTGAAGCTAGAGACTTCAATATGCAGGATGGGTATTTTGTATCCGGGGACTGTGACAAACCTGGGAGGTTGGTTGGATGTGTCAATCTTATATTTGTCAAAATGTGTCTTGGCTTCATTGTAAGAGGTTGTCAGAAGGTTTACAAGTTTGTTTCTCCCTAACTCAAAGTGAGCCCTAAAAATTTCTAAATTACTAATTGCATTGTAGAAGGGTTGTAGGTCATAATCAATGGTGTGCATGTCAGGGTTCTTCTGATACTGAAGCTTTAGGTTCATTTCAAATGATTGCCTAGGGGTGGTTAGAAGTTCCTTGAGGCCAGCATGCTCCCAAAGAGAAAGTTCTTGAATGTGAGGTGTTTTCAATCTAAGATAAGGCACTGTCATCTCAGGGATGGTGAGGGGAACGGTCAAAAAGTCAACATTGGCTTCACCGTTCATTGCTGCATAGATTCCAATGTCTTTCTGATTGTTGTCCACGGTGAAATTATGATAGTACTTGTACTGATTGAATCGAGCTAAGCCAGCCCAGCAGGCGCGCTGCATTTCAGAGTTAAGTATCACACCAAATTCATTTTGGAGATCAAACTTTCCTGTGAGTTTCAATGGGAAGATAACCTTTGAATTTCCTTCGTTTTTGCAATCTAGGACAATCTCAAAAGGACGGGCCAAAAATTCCAACGTGTTAGATATGGTTCCACTCATTCTTCCCATAAGCTCTGCATTGTGGGAGGCTGTCAATGCAATCTTTAGGTCTCCCACATGGGCATCTCCATTTAAAACCACAATACTGCTCTTGACGAAAGGAAGTTCTGTCTCAGCCCTGGCATCAACAGTGAAGTGGCTGAAAATGACAGATTCAGCATTCATGGTTTGTTTCATTTTCAAGACCTTGCTTTCAGTTTCTCCAACAAAGGTTAATTTTGCAGTGATAACATTGATGTTGAATTCTATATTGTTTTTGTGTGTGCCTTCATCTGAGTAGTCTTGAATGGACCACTTTCCACTTCCTTCATTTCGAACAGTCACAGAAATAATACCAGATTCAAGACTGGCTGCTGCAGTCTGGGTCATGGTGGCTTGGCTTGAAGTTTCAACAGCTGGGATGTTCAAGTTGTGGCTGTAGGTAGTGTCTATTGATGCAGAAATTCCACTCTTTAGGGACAGTGCAATGTTGTTCACCAGATCAGCTGTGTACATCTCAGTAGTGGCCTTAGCAGTGGTCTTTGCTGTTGCTTCTGCAGAGGGTGCGCTGAAAGTCAGTGATCCCTCGTGATCTATAGAGAAGACCATGTGGGTGACATTCACAGTCTCAGTAAACACCAATGTTTCCATCGGAGAAGCTTCTAGACGAGCAGTGGCATCCAAGGAGTAGTCAAGGAATTCACAGGCTGATTTGGCCTGAGAAGTAAGCGTGGCTGTGAACTTGGAAGTCTCTGGTGCATCTTTATTCAAATGAATTGTTGTTGAGTTCTCTAATGAGGCTACTGTCACAAGAGTGTAATGGGGGGAGTTCACTCTAAACTCGCCATAGAGCTTGCCAAAAGCAGGAATTTGAACTTCACTGTGGACCTGAGGGAACTTTAACTCCGGAATTGGAAGCATTGTGATTTCAAAGTTCTCCAGATTCAACTTAGGGAGGTTGATGGCTGGAAGCTTGATCTCTAAAATAGTTATTTCTGGGAAGGTCAAGTCTGGGAGGTCGGATAAGTAAAGTGCTCTCAAGTCTCCAAAGATGGCCTCGGGTGGAGGCATTGGAACCTCATATTCTCTTACTTGGTCGATGAATGCAATTATTTGTTGTTTGATTTCCTCAAAATCTATGTTCATGGCTGGGACAGTGTAAGAACTCAGGATGGTGAACTCAGGGACTGAGATTTGAGCCGGAATGCTTATGTCCTGCAGCCTGTTCAGGTTGATTTGGATGGTGGGAATTACGAGGTCAGTGAGAGGCACTACAAAAGAGGGAATCTCAACATCTGCTGTCTTCAGTGCATCCAGAATACCATCCACAGCCTGACTGATCTGGTTTAATATATCTTGGTCCTCAGCCACCCTGCGGATTTCCTCAATCAGTTTGTTGAACTGAACAGAAATGTAGGCAACCATGTTCGTATAGGAGTCACTTGCCCTTTGCAGATATATGAGTATCTCCTCTCTAATGTTCATGCCATCAACTCTATCTCTCATGTCTTGAAGGGCTTGCTGTACAATCGTCTTTATATCGTTGAAGGCTGTAGTGTCAATCACATCTTTCATCATCTTCACGACTTCTGCAATTCTTGTCTCTTTGAGTTGTTCCAAGTATTTGAAGATAGAACCCTGGATCTTTCTAACAAATTCTCTGGAGGCCTCTATTTTTTGTGCAATTCCATAGGCTTCAATCTGATTATTAACATAATTTGTTAGTTCACTGATCTTCTGGTTAGCATCATCAACAAACACATTGTAATCAAATTCCTTTATAATCTTGATGACTGAGCAAATGTATTCCTTTAGCTCATCAATACTTTGCTTGAAGTCAATTGATTTGAACTGATTTACAGACCCATCCAGTAGTTGCATAACATTGTCATACATGACTTCAACGTCTATAGATTTCAAAGCATCAACCAGTGACTGCACAGTTTCTTGGATTCGGAATTCCTTGATGAGTACTACAGTCTGATCCATGAATATTTCAAATCTCTTGTCAAACTCATACCTGAGAAGCAGATCTCTGATATAAGAATACATAGCATTGATTTTGTCTGCAATTTCATATTCTTCAATCCAGTTGACAATTACATCCTTTATAGAGTCAAGGACCCTGGCCATCTGCTCAGTGGGAATCTTAGCAGTTAGCTGATCCACATATTTAGCAAAGTCAAAGTTGATTGAGAGGGTGTAGTCCCTCAGATTCTGGAAAAACATTGTGACATCAAAGGTCTCAATAACCTGTTTCAATTCACTAATTTTATCTTGAAGTTTTTCTTTGATTCTAAATCTACTATCAATGTCCCCCAACCAGGCAACACTGCTGTCTCCTAGCTTCTGTAGATCAATCTGTCTGATGACATCCTCAATTGCATCAATGACTATGACAATTGTTTCTCTGATATTAAAATGGTAATCAACATCCTTAAGCATATTTCTAATTTGTGAGAGGACATTTGAAATGGCGTCTGACAAGTCTCCCCTCTCAATGCTGCCCCTGACTGTCGCAATCAGGTCTCTGATTTTGGTTGCAATATCAAATAGTGTTTTTTCAATGTTCACCTTAAGATTCTCCACAGAGGCTTCCAAGTCTTCCAGTGTCACAGCATACTCTTGTGTCAAAATAATCAGTTTCTCTTTGACATCATTCACTTTGTTCTCCAAATCAATCTCTGTCATGAAGTCACTGACTTGCTGCGGCAGATTGTCCAAATGGACTCTTAGCTCACCAATTAGCTGGTTAATGTCTAAGCTGATGATATAATGTTGCATGGCCTCCAGAGCACTGACAACAGCTGTCTTGAGGAGATCAAAAGCAGCAGGAAGGCTTTTAATGAAGGGAAGCTCGATGATATGTGAGTTACTGTTCTTGTCATACTTCAGGAAACCGGAGACACTGAATTCTTGGTTTTCCTTCTCTGACCTTTGGTCTCCACACACTCCAGCCTCATTTAAAAGGTTTGTAGATATTATTCCCTCAAACTCAATTCCAAGCATCTCAGCATTGTTGTAAGTGCTGACGTCTTGATTATAAGCGTGGTTGTCAAACTTGGATTTAGTTTTCCAGGTTAATGACTGTTCACTGGGTGTTAGAAGACCATCAAACTTGTTATCCAGGTGAGCAGCAGATTCCCAACTCTCCAGCATATGTGTGGTTGTGGCCCGGCAGTCATGTGAGTAAGCAAGTGCAAGAGGCTCTGCTTTAACAAGCAATTTGCTGTACAGCTGCCCAGTGTGCTTCCCAAACAGGTCCACCTCACCATCACTGTTGATTATGGCATTGACAGTGACACTAAATGGCAGTGCCAAGGTGCGAATAGTGCTGACAAAACGTAATGATTCTGAGTTTATCCTTGCCTCACAGTTAGACTTGGAGGTCAGTCCTGCAATCTCAATTTCACAGTTGTGGCTCATCTGTGCATCCATTATCTTCCCAGTTGTACTACACTTCAGAGCGCCAGCTAGGTCAGCATAGTTTAGTTCATAAGTGTATCTGAGCTCATGTTCGTCTCTGTAGGCTCCTCTTAAACTTCCACTCAGGTCCAGCTTGGTAGGCTCCATTTTTAACTGGCCTTCATTGTTCATACGGATGTCAAAGAGCTTGAGGTAATTTTTCATGTCAATGGAGGTAACAAATGGCTTCACGTCAACCTTTATATCATGCTTGTAGGAGGCGTCCTCACAGATGGAGTTATCTGTCTTAGAGCGGAAGGCCAGGGTCCATAATGTGAGAGTCAGACTATGGGTGTTTTCTGTCTTTATGTTCTGCAGAGATCCCTTCATGTTGTTGGAGAAGATTAAACCCTGCCTGTTCAATACCAGGTTTGTTGTACTTCTTGCGTTTGAATCATAGGCGTTGCCTCTGAAGGCACTGCCTAGAGAAGCCTCAGTACTTGATATTCTGCCCTCAAAGCTTAGCTCGGCTCTGCTGTCTTCAGCCATTCCTTTGGTCGTGGAGGTCAGGGAGGCTCCACTACTATCTATGCCCCCATTGTAGATGTTCTCAAACGTCAAGGGACTGCACTGCAGGCTGTTGGTGCCACTGGTAACCAGGCCATTTCTGTTCACTGACACAGTGGCCTTATGCAATCCACGGCCTCCTTTAACGGTAAGGGAGCCTTCAGAGTTGACTTCAAGACCGTCCATGTTCAGGGAACCTGTGAGAAGGGAGTAAGCCTGGTTTGTTGCATCATCAGCCTGGGACTCAACTCTCAGAATGATTACCTCACTGGAGATTCCAAGTTCAACTTTGTTCTTAAGTATATTGCCCAGGGCATTGGAAACAGCATCACATTTTAGAGATAGTTGGCCATCCTTGTACTTGAGCTCTGCCACATGCTTGAGAGCATCGTCCTGCACATTGGTTTTGGACACAATGGACAACTCGTCATTGGCATACACTCCCTTGATCATGTTCTGAGCCTGGATAAGTGGGGAGTTCACCCGCAGATTGGACTCTCCTCTTCCTTCTCTATCGAGGGGGCGAATGGCATAGTTATGTCTGTAGGTGGAGTCGGCTTTCCATGAGCCCACTCTGATGGTTCCATCCAAGCTACCATCCCCTGTGACCTCTTCAGAAGTGGATTCTGACATTGCTGAGTAGTACAGAGAGGTCTGCAGGCCCAGAGGACTTGAGGCTTCAATTTTGTAGTTGGCCTTAGCATTCAGTTTGTCTGTAACGCTCAAGGTTTCAAAGACACTGAAGCTGGCATCGATGAAACTGTGGCTCAGGGACCCGTTGACTAGGTACTTCAGATTATCTTCCACTGTTCCTGAAATCATGCCTGTGCCTTTATGAAGACAAAAGGAGATTAAACCATTGTCATTATATAAACAGTGAAATATGGTGATCTTCTATGTACTTAAATGTATGTGTGGAAAATATACAGTGCATTCGGAAAGTGTTCAGACCCCTTCCCTTTTTCCACATTTTTTCCACATTACAGCCTTATTCTAAAATAGATTAAATAAAGAATTTTCCTCATCAATCTACACACATTACCCCATAATGACAAAGCTAAAACAGTTTAAAAAACAGAAATACATGATTTAAATAAGTATTAAGACCCTCTGCTATGAGACTCAAAATTGAGCTCAGGTACATCCTTTTCCATTGATCATACTTGAGATGATGCTACAACTTGATTGGAGTTCCTCTGTGGTAAATACAATTGATTGGACATGATTTGGAAAGACACACACCTGTCTATATAAGATCCTACAGTTGACAGTGCATGCCAGAGCAAAAACCAAGCCACGAGGTTGAAGAAATTGTCCGTAGAGCTCTGAGACAGGATTGTGTAGAAGCACAGATATGGGGAAGGGTACCAAAACATTTCTGCATCATTCAAGGTCCCCAAGAACACAGCAGCCTCCATCATTGTTAAATGGAAGAAGTTTGGAAGCACCAAGACTCTTCCTAGAGCTGGTCACCCAGCCAAACTGAGCAATCTGGAAAGAAGGGCCTTGGTCAGGGAGGTGACCAAAAACCCAATGGTAACTTTGACAGAGCTCCAGAGTTCCTCTGTGGAGATGGGAGAACTTTCCAGAAAGACAACCATCTCTGCAGCACTACACCAATCAGGCCTTTATGGTAGAGTGGCCAGACTGAAGCCACTCCTCAGTAAAAGGCACATGACAGTCCGCTTGGAGTTTGCCAAAAGGCACCTAAAGGACTCTCAGATCATGAGAAACAAGATTCTCTGGTCTGATGAAACCAAGATTTAACTCTTTGGCCTGAATGCCAAGCATCACGTATGCAAGAAACCTGGCACCATCCCTACGGTGAAGCATGTTGGTGGCAGCATCATGCTGTGGGGATGTTTTTCAGCGGCAGTGTCTGGGAAACTAATCAGGATCGAGAGAAAGATGAACAGAGCAATGTACAAAGAGATCCTTGATGAAAACCTGCTCCAGAGCGCTCAGGACCACAGACTGGGTCGACGGTTCACCTTCCAACAGGACAACGACCCTGAGCACACAGCCAAGACAATGCAGGAGTGGCTTCGGGACAAGTCCTTGAGTGCAACGGGTCTGAATACTTATATAAATAAGGTATTTCTGTTTTTATTATGAATACATTTGCAAACATTTCTAAAAACCTGTTTTCACTTTGTCATTATGGGGTATTGTGTGTAGATTGATGATGGAAAACAAACCATTTAATCCATTTTAGAATAAGGCTGAAACAGATCAAAATGTGGAAAAAGTTAAGTGGTCTGAATACTTTCCGAATGCACTGTACATTAAAATATAGCAGCGACCAGCAATGAACGGGGTTCACGGGATGACAGAAAGGACACAAGATCAGTTGGATAACACAGCAAACTGCAAACTCTATCATGTAGGAACTATCTTCCTTTATGTGCAATCAGTGAAACATTACCATGTTTATCTCTCAATACCACAAGAATGACAAAAGTGAAGTTTAGTCTAGCGCTGTAGGTTGTTATCTTTGATTGCAGCAGGTAATCATTCTTAAAGTCATTACTTAATGTACTGAGTTTATATATCAATTCTGGAGTCAATTTGACTAATGGTTAATGTTAAGACTTGTGAAATAGTTTCAGCCTTAGTGTATGGGTATATTGCGGTAATCTTTGAATTCTGGGACTTTATTTTGTTAAACTCATTAGAGATTAATGTGGTAAGTCTATGTACCAAATATGGTTTTGCGTACAAAGGTGAAGACTAAAGTGTCTTATTAGGAATTTTCAAATCCGACTTCTCTATTGTGCGGTCTATGAGTTAAACTGCAGCACCGAAGTACCGAAGCAAGACTGTAGGTGTGGTCAAGAAAATCACTACACAAATATAATTTATGACAGCATTAAATACAAAATCTGGAGTGAATCTTGGTTCATGAGGAGAAGATGATTGCAGATGATTTTGAGCATTAGCGTTGCATATGCAAAGAATTAATAGCGATGACAAGTTTCAAGTTCAACAGCCACTGTGGAGTTGATTTACTGTGGTTTAAATGGACACATAAAATCAGATTTGTCAATAACTCAGGCATATTTTGATCAATGCCTTAGCTTTTCTCAAACTTAAGACAAAGTTAAGACATGTACCATGGGCCTACATTCTACATTTGGTGTCATTTGGTCGTATGGTTCATGAGAAGAAGATTTTCAAAGTATTTGTAGCATATTTTAACATATGTGCTAATATGCATCTACTGGTATACTGTGTACATCTTTGAATGCATCAACGTTATTTTCTTAAACTCTTTAGGGACTTTTGTGATGAGTCCAAGGCCCACATTTTGAGTGAATCTTAAGTTTAGTCCATGAGAAGTTTTTTTTCTGATTAATTTAAGCATTAGCATTACATATTTTAAAAAGTTAATTTTTAATAGTTTTCTTATTTTTTAAGATATCAATGCCAAAATGTAACATAGTTCATCAAGGTAACGTCTCTGATGACCCCAAGAAAACAGGCCATTGTGGAGTGGATTTATAAAGGATTTAGATAGACATATAAAATCAGATTTCCTGATTTATCAATAACTCAGCCATCTCTTAATCAATCACTTAGCTTTTCTCAAACTTAAGACTAAGTTAAAACATGTACAATGGACCTACATTCTACATTTGGTGTCATTTGGTGTAATTCGGACTTGGTTTGTGAGAAGATGTTTATTTATTTTTGTTCAAGATGGAGGAAAATCGATCCTGATGGACCTTATGGGTCCTTGAGGAAAATTTGTTCAGCATGATGACAGACAACTACATACAAAGTTTCAAGACTCGAGGTCAAATGGCAGGGGATATGAGAGTTTAAAGGAAAACTACACCCAAAAATGATCTTTTGGTATTTGTTGCATAAGACCATTGTTGATATAGACCTAAAATGTTTTGCATGTCAGCAATCAAGTTCTCAAGATATATAACTTCCAAAATACAGAAATACAGGCGGAATGATGCATTTTACATCATACAATGCTGTGTTTTGCATCATATGATGCAAAGTGCATCATACCAGCGTCATCTACTGGCCAATCAGTTCAGTCATTTTTAACAAAGTTGCTCATGGCCTCTAGTTTCTGTATCCCCCCCCCCAAAAAAATAATTACCAATCTATGCTTGAGTTATTTGACCATGTCAAGGAAAAACAAAATGTAAGAATAACACTAGGTTACAGAGCTTCACTATGAACCCCTAATGAAACATGGAAAGATCAGCAAAGTTTACCTTCAAGTCTGTAGGCGAGTGGGCTGACAGGAGACTGAGCCTTGACTTTAAAATGAGCAATATAGCTGGGAACATCAACAGTGTTGTTGCCCCCGGAGATGGATCCCTCCCAGTTGTAGAAGTTGCTGTTTACTTTGGAGGTCACCTCAGCAAGGCCAAGCAAGGGCAGCACGATGTCAAAAGAGCGAGGTATGGTGAAAGTTGGGATTTGGATCTCATTGGCAGGAACCATCCAACCTATTTCAGGAACATCAATGGCAGGAATGGACAGGGTAGCGGGAATGTTTAACTCCTCAGAGGATTTTCCTCCCAAAGGCAAAACAAGGGAGATTGCCATTTTGTTCTGGTTGAACTCGTATCTGAATAAACTGTCACTGTTGTAAAAACAAAAAAGAAAGTGACAAATTAATGAATTGCTATTAGCGAAGAATTGATCCTGATTTCCCCTTACACTTTGCCATTAGTACATTTCATTTTATCTTCTGAATTGAATCAAATCAACGTTTATTTGTCACGTGCGCCGAATACAACAGGTGTAGTAGACCTTACAGTGAATTGCTTACTTACAGGCTCTAACCAATAGTGCAAAAAAGGTGTTAAGTAAACAATAGGTAGGTAAAGAAATAAAACAACAGTAAGACAGTCTATATACGAGGCTATAAAAGTAGCGAGGCTACATACAGATACCGGTTAGTCAGGCTGATTGAGGTAGCATGTACATGTAGATATGGTTAAAGTAAATGGAAAGGATTGACATGTAAATACAGTGCCTTCGGAAAGTATTCAGACCCCAAATGTATAAAAAATTATAAAAAGAAATACCTTATTTACATAAGTATTCAGATCCTTTGCTATGAGACTCAAAGTTGAGCTCAGGTGCATCCTGTTTCCATTGATCATCCTTGGGATGTTTCTACAACTTGATTGGATTCCACCTGTGGTAAATTCATTTGATTGGACATGATTTGGAAAGGCATTCACCTGTCTATTTAAGGTCCCACAGTTGACAGTGCATGTCAGAGCAAAAATCAAGCCATGAGGTCGAGGCACAGATCTGGGGGTGTGTACCAAAACATTTCTGCAGCATTGCAGGTCGCCAAGAACACTGTGGCCTCCATCATTCTTAAATGGAAGATGTTTGGAACCACCAAGACTCTTCCTAGAGGTGGTCACCAGGGAGGTGACCAAAAACCCAATGGTGACTCTAACAGAGCTCTAGAGTTCCTCTGTTGAGATGGGAGAACCTTCCAGAAAGACAACCATCTCTGCTGCACTCCACCAATCAGATCTTTATGGTAGAGTGGCCAGACAGAAGCCACTCCTCAGTAAAAGGCACATTTCAGCCCGCTTGGAGGTTGCCAAAAGGTACCTAAAGACTCTCAGACCATGAGAAACAAGATTCTCTGGTCTAATGATGAAACCAAGATTTAACTCTTGAATGCCAAGCGTCACATCTGGAGGAAACCTGGCACCATCCCTACGGTAAACCATGATGGTGGCAGCATCACGCTGTGGGGATGTTTTTCAGCGGCAGGGACTGGGAGGCTAGCAGTAATAAAGCCTCTCTTGAAAAAGCCAAACCTTGACCCAGAAAATATTTAAAACTATCGACATATATCGAATCTCCCATTCCTCTAAAAAATGTTTGAAAAAGCGGTTGCGCAGTAACTCGCTGCCTTCCTGAAGACAAACAATGTATATGAAATGCTTCAGTCTGGTTTTAGACCCCATCATAGCGCTAAAACCCAAATTGGTCTACATGGGCATGTTCTGGCCTGGTTTAGATCTTATCTGTTGGAAAGATATCAGTTTGTCTCTGTGGATGGTTTGTCACAAATCAACTGTAAATTTCAGTGTTCCTCAAGGTTCTGTTTTAGGACCACAATTGTTTTCACTATATATTTTACCTCTTCGTGATGTCATTCGGAAACATAATGTTAACTTTCACTGCTATGCGGATGACACACTGCTGTATATTTCGAAGCCCCAAAATTACCCTCCCTGGAAGCCTGTGTTTCAGATATAAGGAAGTGGATGGCTGCAAATGTTCTACTTTTAGACTCGGACAAAACAGAGATGCTTGTTCTAGGTCCCAAGAAACAAAGAGATCTTCTGTTGAATCTGACAATTAATGTTGATGGTTGTACAGTCGTCTCAAATAAAACTGTGAAGGACCTCGGCGTTACTCTGGACCCCGATCTCTCTTTTGACGAACATATCAAGACTGTTTCAAGGACAGCTTTTTTCCCATCTACGCATCCTTGCAAAAATCAGAAACTTTCTGTCCAAAATGATGCAGAAAAATGTATCAATTCTTTTGTCACTTCTAGGTTAGACTACTGCAATGCTCTACTTTCCGGCTACCTGGATAAAGCATTAAAAAAAACCTCAGTTAGTGCTAAACACGGCTTCTAGAATCTTGACTAGAACCAAAACATTTGATCATATTACTCCAGTGCTAGCCTCTCTACACTGGCTTCCTGTTAAGGCAAGGGCTGATTTCAAGGTTTTACTGCTAACCTACAAAGCATTACATGGGCTTGCTCCTACCTATCTCTCTGATTTGGTCCTGCCGTACATACCTACACGTATGCTACGGTCACTAGACGCAGGCCTCCTAACTGTCCCTAGAATTTCTAAGCAAACAGCTAGAGGCAGGGCTTTCTCCTATAGAGCAAAATTTTTATGGAATGGTCTGCCTACCCATGTGAGAGACGCAGACTCGGTCTCAACTTTTAAGTCTTTATTGAAGACTCATCTCTTCAGTAGGTCCTATGATTGAGTGTAGTCTGGCCCAGGAGTGGGAAGGTGAACAGAAAGGCACTGGAGCAACGAACCGCCCTTGCTGTCTCTGCCTGGCGGGTTCCACTCTCTCCACTGGGATTCTCTGCCTCTTACCCTATTACAGGGGCTGAGTCACTGGTTTACTAGTGCTCTTCCATGAGGCCCTAGGAGGGGTGCGTCACTTGAGTGGGTTGAGTCACTGACGTGATCTTCCTGTCCGGGTTGGCGCCCCCCTTGGGATGTGCAGTGGCGGAGATCTTTGTGGGCTATACTCGGCCTTGTCTCAGGATGGTAAGTTGGTGGTTGAAGATATCCCTCTAGTGGTGTAGGGGCTGTGCTTTGGAAAAGTGGGTGAGGTTATATCGTGCCTGTTTGACCCTGTCCAGGGGTATCTTCGGATGGGACCACAGTGTCTCCCGACCCCTCTTGTCACAGCCTCCAGTATTTACGCTGCAGTAGTTTATGTGTCAGGGGGCTAGAGTCAGTCTGTTATATCTGGAGTATTTCTCCTGTCTTATCCGGTGTCAAATCAAATCAAATCAAATTTTATTTGTCACATACACATGGTTAGCAGATGTTAATGCGAGTGTAGCGAAATGCTTGTGCTTCTAGTTCCGACAATGCAGTAATAACCAAAAAGTAATCTAACTAACAATTCCAAAACTACTGTCTTATACACAGTGTAAGGGGATAAAGAATATGTACATAAGGATATATGAATGAGTGATGGTACAGAGCAGCATAGGCAAGATACAGTAGCTGATGAGATGAGTATGTAAACAAAGTGGCATAGTTAAAGTGGCTAGTGATACATGAATTTCATAAGGATGCAGTCGATGATATAGAGTACAGTATATACGTATGCATATGAGATGAATAATGTAGGGTAAGTAACATTATATAAGGTAGCATTGTTTATATATTTACATCATTTCCCATCAATTCCCATTATTAAAGTGGCTGGAGTTGAGTCAGTGTCATTGTCAGTGTGTTGGCAGTAGCCACTCAATGTTAGTGGTGGCTGTTTAACAGTCTGATGGCCTTGAGATAGAAGCTGTTTTTCAGTCTCTCGGTCCCAGCTTTGATGCACCTGTACTGACCTCGCCTTCTGGATGATAGCGGGGTGAACAGGCAGTGGCTCGGGTGGTTGATGTCCTTGATGATCTTTATGGCCTTCCTGTAACATCGGGTGGTGTAGGTGCGTTGTGCAGACCTCACTACCCTCTGGAGAGCCAAACGGTTGAGGGCGGAGCAGTTGCCGTACCAGGCGGTGATACAGCCCGCCAGGATGCTCTCGATTGTGCATCTGTAGAAGTTTGTGAGTGCTTTTGGTGACAAGCCGAATTTCTTCAGCCTCCTGAGGTTGAAGAGGCGCTGCTGCGCCTTCTTCACGATGCTGCCTGTGTGAGTGGACCAATTCAGTTTGTCTGTGATGTGTATGCCGAGGAACTTAAAACTTGCTACCCTCTCCACTACTGTTCCATCGATGTGGATAGGGGGGTGTTCCCTCTCCCTCTGAGGGCCCTCACCTCCTCCCTGTAGGCCGTCTCGTCGTTGTTGGTAATCAAGCCTACCACTGTTGTGTCGTCCGCAAACTTAATGATTGAGTTGGAGGCGTGCGTGGCCACGCAGTCGTGGGTGAACAGGGAGTACAGGAGAGGGCTCAGAACGCACCCTTGTGGAGCCCCAGTGTTGAGGATCAGCGGGGAGGAGATGTTGTTGCCTACCCTCACCACCTGGGGGCGGCCCGTCAGGAAGTCCAGTATCCAGTTGCACAGGGCGGGGTCGAGACCCAGGGTCTCGAGCTTGATGACGAGCTTGGAGGGTACTATGGTGTTGAATGCCGAGCTGTAGTCGATGAACAGCATTCTCACATAGGTATTCCTCTTGTCCAGATGGGTTAGGGCAGTGTGCAGTGTGGTTGAGATTGCATCGTCTGTGGACCTATTTGGGCGGTAAGCAAATTGGAGTGGGTCTAGGGTGTCAGGTAGGGTGGAGGTGATATGGTCCTTGACTAGTCTCTCAAAGCACTTCATGATGACGGATGTGAGTGCTACGGGGCGGTAGTCGTTTAGTCCTGTGTGAATTTTAGTATGCTCTCTCTAATTCTCTCTCGTTCTCCCTTTTTCTTTCTTTCTTTCTTTCTTTCTTTCTTTCTTTCTTTCTTTCTTTCTTTCTTTTTCTTTCTTTCTTTCTTTCTTTCTTTCTCTCTCTCGGAGGACCTGAGCCCTAGGACCATGCCTCAGGACTACCTGGCCTGATGACTCCTTGCTGACCCAGTCCACCTGGCTGTGCTGCTGCTCCAGTTTCAACTGTTCTGCCTGCGGCTATGGAATCCTGACCTGTTCACCGGACGTGCTACCTCTCCCAGACCTGCTGTTTAATCTCTCTAGAGACAGCAGGAGCGGTAGAGATACTCTGAATGATTGGCTACGAAAAGCCAACTGACATTTACTCCTGAGGTGCTGACCCGTTGCACCCTCGACAACCACTGTGATTATTATTATTTGACCCTGCTGGTCATCTATGAACATTTGAACATCTTGGCCATGTTCTGTTATAATCTCCACCCAGCACAGCCAGAAGAGGACTGGTCACCCCTCATAGCCTGGTTCCTCTCTAGGTTTCTTCCTAGGTTCTGGCCTTTCTAGGGAGTTTTTCCTAGCCACCGTGCTTCTACACCTGCATTGCTTGCTGTTTGGGGTTTTAGGCTGGGTTTCTGTACAGCACTTTGTGACATCAGCTGATGTAAGAAGGGCTTAGTAAATACATTTGATTTGGCTAGTCAGAATTGAGGCAAAGATGAATGGAGCAAAGTACGGAGCGATCCTTGATGAAAACCTGCCCCACGGTACTGAGGACCTCAAACTGAAGAGAAGGTTCACCTTCCCACAGGACAACGAACCTAAGCACACAGCCAAGACAACACAGGAGTGGCTTTGGGACAAGTCTCTGAATGTCCTTGAGTGGCCCAGCCAGAGCACGGACTTGAACCCGATCGAACATCTCTGGAGAGATCTGAAAATAGCTATGCAGCAACGCTCCCCATCCAACCTGACAGAGCTTGAGAGGATCTGCAGAGGAGAATGGGAGAAACTCCCAAAATACAGGTGTGCCAAGCTTGTAGCGTCATACCCAGACTCAATTCTGTAGTCGCTGACAAAGGTGCTTCAACAATGTACTGAGAAAAGGGTCTGAATACATAAAACCTGTTTTTGCTTTGTCATTGTGTGGTATTATGTGTAGATTGATGAGGGGGAAAAACTATTTAATACATTTTAGAATAAGCCTGTAACATAACAAAAAGTGTAAAAGGGAAGTCTGAATACTTTTCCGAATGCACTGTAATCCCAAACCCACTTAATATGTGAATTGTCAGATAGTTACGATTGAAGGAACAGTTTCTCAGGCATGGTGGGTAGAGTGAGTTCTGCAAGGATCCTCTTGTTTCTTCCAGCAACTTTGTCCAGCCAAATGTTGCATGCCTAAAATGAGATGTACTTTTTAGGTTGAGAATTGTTGTAGAGAAATGTTATCAATGGAAATAAAATTGTTGCAATTTGTTAACATTTTGTATTTATCTTAACTTTATTTAACTAGGCATGTCAATTGGGAGTAGAACATTTGAAAAATTACTGCCGATGCCATTAATCAAAAGATACAGTCAGCTCAAAGTATTGGAACAGTGACAATTTTTTGTTGTTTTGCTCTGTACTCCAGCACTTTGGATTTGATACAATGAGGTTAAAGTGCAGACTGTCAGCTTTAATTTGAGGGTATTTGAAATCATATCGTGTGAACCGTTTAGAACTTACAGCACTTTTTGTATATAGTCCCCCATTTTAGGGGACCAAAAGTATTGGGGCAAATTTGTATTGTGTATTAAAGTAGTGAACATTTTAATATTTGTTCCCATATTCATAGCACAGAATGATTACATAAAGCGTGAGACTCTAGAAACTTGTTTGATCCTGTCACGTTCTGACCTTAGTTCTTTTATTATGTCTTTGTTTTAGTATGGTCAGGGCGTGAGTTGGGTGGGTTGTCTATGTTCCTTTTTCTATGTTTTGGGATTTCTGTGTTTGGCCTGGTATGGTTCTCAATCAGAGGCAGCTGTTTATCGTTGTCCCTGATTGAGAACCATATTTAGGTAGCCTCGTTTCACTTTTGAGCTGTGGGTGATTATTTTCCGTGTTACTGTTTGTTACCACACTGGACCGTTTCGTTTGTTTCACTTTGTTATTTTGTATTTTGGTGTGTTCAGTTTGTCTTATTAAAATGGACACTTACCACGCTGTAAATTGTTCCGACCTCTCTTACTCCTCATCAGAGGAAGACGACGAACGTTACAGAATCACCCACCACCAAAGGACCAAGTAGCGTGGTAAGGAGCAGCGCTATCTGGAGGAGGTTACAACATGGGACGAAATCGAGAGGTGGTCGGTCGACCCAGGGAGAGTCCCGGAGCCCGCCTGGGATTCTCTGGAACAATGTGAGGAGGGATACCGGAGAATGGAGTTGGCAAGGCGGTCAAGGAAGCCCGAGAGGCAGCCCCAAAAATGTTTTGGGGGGGCACACGGGGAGTGTGGCACACGGGGAGTGTGGCTAAGTCAGGTAGGAGACCTGAGCCAACTCCCCGTGCTTACCGTGGATAGAGGTGGACCGGGCAGACACCGTGTTATGCCGTGAGGCGCACGGTGTCCCCGGTGTGCAGGCATAGCCCGGTGCGGTACATAGCAGCGCCTCGCATTGCCCGGGCTAGAGTGGGCATCGAGCCAGGTGCCATGAAGCCGGCTCAGCATATCTGGTCTCCAGTGCGTCTCCTCGGGCCGGGGTACATGGCACCAGCCCTACGCATGGTGTCCCCGGTTCGCCAGCACAGCCCAGTGCGGGCTATTCCACCTCGACGCACTGGCCTGGCTACGGGGAGCATTCAGCCAGGTAGGGTTGGGCAGGCTCGGTGCTCGAGAGCTCCAGTGCGCCTTCACGGTCCGGTCTATCTGGTTCCACCTCCACGCACCAGAATCCGGTGGCAGCCCCCCACACCAGGCTCTCTCTCCATCTCCTCCCTACTGATGCTCCCGCCTGTCTAGCGCTGCCAGAATCTCCCTCCAGTACGGATCTGCCAGAGTCTCCCTCCAGTCCGGATCTGCCAGAGAATCCCTCCAGTCCGGAGCTGCCAGAGTCTCCCGTCTGTCCTAAGCTGCCAGAGTCTTCCGTCTGTCCTGAGCTGCCAGAGTCTCCCGTCTGTCCTGAGCTGCCAGAGCCGCCCTTCAGTCAGGAGCTGCCGGAGCCATCCGTCAGTCAGGAGCTGCCGGAGCCGTCCGTCAGTCAGGAGCTCCCGGAGCCGTCGCTCGTCAGCCAGGAGCTACCGGAGCCGTCCTTCAGCCAGGAGCTGCCAGAATCACCCGTCACACCGGTGCTGCCGGAATCGCCCTTATCTCCGGAGCTGCCGGAGTCTCCCGTCCGTCCGGTGCTGCCGGAGTCTCCCGTCCGTCCGGTGCTGCCAGAGTCTCCCGTCCGTCCGGTGCTGCCGGAGTCTCCCGTCCATTCGGGACCCGTGGCTAGGGTCCCCAGTCCGAGGTCGGCGGCGAGGGTCGCTGCTCTAAAGAGGCCACGGAGGCGGGCTAAGAGGCGGACAAGGACGATGGTGGAGTGGGGTTCACGTCCCACGCCAGAGCCGCCACCGCGGACAGACACCCACCCAGACCCTCCCCTATAAGTTCAGGTTTTTTCGGCCGGAGTCAGCACCTTTGGGGGGGTACTGTCACGTTCTGACCTTAGTTCTTTTGTTATGTCTTTGTTTTAGTATGGTCAGGGCGTGAGTTGGGTGGGTTGTTTATGTTAGTTTTTCTATGGTTTGCTATTTCTGTGTTTGGCCTGGTATGGTTCTCAATCAGAGGCAGCTATCTATCGTTGTCCCTGATTGAGAACCATATTTAGGTAGCCAGTTTTCTATTGTTTCATGGGTGATTGTTTTCTGTTGTGTGTCTGCACCAGCCAGAACTGTTTTCGGTCGCTTCTCTTTGGTATTTTTGTTATTTCTGTGTTCATTTTAATAAATATTGACACACACCACGGTGCACCTTGGTCCTCACCTTCTTCCACCAACAACGGCCGTTACAGATCCATTTTCTATTTGTTTTGGTTGTGTTTCAGATTATTTTGTGCCCAATAGAAATTAAGGATAAATAATGTATTGTGTAATTGGAGTGACTTTTATTGTAAATAAAAATGTAATATATTTCTAAACACTTCTACATGAATGTTGATGCTACCATGATTACGGATAGTCCTGAATGAATCATGAATAATGATAAGTGAGAAAGTTACAGACACACAAATATCATACCTCCCCTCAAAATAAAATAAATGCTAACCTCCCCAGTTATTGTAATGGTGAGCATGTCTTGGGGTATGATATTTGTGCGTCTGTAACTTTCTCACTCATCATTATTCACAATTCATTCGGAACTAGCTGTAATCATGGTAGCATCCTTATTAATATAGAAGTGATTATTCCCATTACTTTGGAACTCACTGTATTTTAAAAACACAACTCTTACCTCAATGGCTTTGGTAACAATGTGCCGCACTTTCATATCAGTCTTAGCCACCTTCTGATCTAGTATGTCATCAATTAACTTTTGTAGCGCCCTCTGGTAATCTTCTGTGTTTGGGATGAGTTTTGGGATCTCAGAGTTCAGGTCAGACTTCATCTCCACCTCAAACTTGTTGTCATCTGTATGGGAAAACCACATGTAAGACTTGAATAATTTCTGTTTGTAGTTACATTTAGCAATTGCCTTTGTCGGGTCACACAGTACAGAGAAAAAGCTGTATGACACTTACCATATCTCACAATGACTGTTTGCATGGAGGAAGTCTCTGGAATATTGACTGCTGTCTCTAATTGCATGACTAGACCATCGGTGTTCTTCAGGGTTGCAGTAGCAGAGGCATCTGAACTCAGGGCCGGGATGGTCATCTGGACTTGCAGCATTCCATTTTCCATGGACTCAAGTCTAAGTTAATAAACATTCAAAGAAAGGCATGTTAGTTACAGTATTACCAACCTTGCCAAAATGGTAAAGTATAATTCTGGGTTTTCTTTTACCTGGCACGACCAACTAGAGACAACTGTGGAATATTGTGGTTGGTCACATCTAAGGTGATGCCACGTATCTTCTTCCCATTCACATTGCTGTCTGTGACTGCCAGCTTAATCCCTGCCTCAATGTCATAATCAGGGACATGGACTTCAGTGGTCAGAGTGTTCTTGTTCCGGTTGTACTTCAGTGTTGCGGTCGCCTCTGTGGGCTCAGAACCTAATATGAAGAGGACAGATGTGCCTCAATTCATGTTATGTACATTCTATTGGGGTAGCTATATAATTTGCCAGTCTTAATTTGTCCTTTTTTTAAAAATTGGACACACATACCTGACGCCCTCAGGGTTAGCTTCAGAGAGTCCACTTTCTGGCGTCCCTCCTTACCCTCTCTGAGAGTTTCAGAAGTAATGGCAGCAGTGTATTCTGTTACCTCCTCTGTTGGTTGGATCTCCACAGCAAGCCTAATGAATTGATAGACATGTGTCTCTTAAAGACTATCTTTTGAATCAATAAAATGATGCAGTTGAAATCAAATGTGTTTGGAAATTCTGGCGATGGACTCAACTCTCACCTGCTCTCCCCTGTAAGGGGGTAGTACGGAGCATCATCTGTTGAGCTTGCATTGGTGTAACGCAGTGTTGTGCAGATATTCATACCAGTAAACAGGGGCTGGCATTCAGTGGAGTCTGTCATACCCTCCCCTATCGACGGCACCATCTTAGTCTGGGTGGAGGACAATGACATCAGCTTGTTGCTGGATTTTGAAGAGATGCAGGAAAATAATGACAAAATCTTTAATATTACTTTTTACATAGTAATGCTTAATATAACTGATTCAAGTTGAGGTTGGTTTATGTAAAGTTTTTCTATGTTAAAAGATGATGGCATTTGATACAACTGGATTCTTAAGTCTGTACTGCGATTCACACTGACAACAGTATGTGAGTTACCCTTAACGTTCCAATTATATTTAAAAACAATTATTTTAAGTAGACATATGTTAAGTAGAAGTTAGAGTAATTCCCACCTGACACTGAATAGCTGAGTGGTTCCCTTGGGTGCAGGGATGGAGAGTTTGATCTCATTTCTGCTAATGGTGACTTTGGCGTTCAGGGAACTCTCATGGTACATGTTGGTGTGCATCTCAATGCCAGCCACCACAAACTCAGGAATTTGGATGCCCATTTGTGTAATAAACTCCACACCGACAGATGGCATGAAAGACAGCTGCTGCTACAGGTAAGAAAGGCATAATTCACACTTAAAAATAACCTAGGATCCTAAATGAATCATAAAATTTGTTCAAATTTCAAAGTCTTCCATAAGGCATATACATTTAATTGAATAGAAACAAAAGAGCAGGCAGCTTACCATGCCAGGGGAGAAGCTCAGACCTCCCTTGGCTCCAGGGGCAAAGACACCAGACAAGGAGAATTTCAGGGGTAAGCCAGATGCGGAGGGCAGAGAAAAGCTCTCATCCAGGAAGATATAGTGGGCATAAAGCTCGTTGTCAGTGCTCGACATTAGAGACTGCATGACCTGTGCAAAAATAAAGAGAATAAGGTTAATTGAAACAAAAGGAATTTGGGTCCATGGAGGCTCTTCAAAAGAGGAAGGGGAGGAACATTCTCCTCAGTGAATTTCATACAAATTAAAATAGTGAAACATTTAAAAAGTTATCCTTTTTAGATAAAACTATACTAAACATATTCACGTCACCAAATAATTGATTAAAACACACTGTTTTACAATGAAGGTCTACAGTAGCCTCAACAGCCTACTGTAGGGTAGTACCATGGTGTAGCCGGAAGACAGCTATTTTTCGTCCTCCTCTGGGTACACAAAACCTAGGAGGCTCATGGTTCTAAGCCCCTTCCATAGACTTGCACAGTAATTATGACAACTTTCCGAGGATGTCCTCCAACCTATCAGGGCTCATGCAGCATGAATTGACATGTTGTCCACCCAATCAAAGGATCAGAGACTCAATTTACAACTGAATGATAAGCTACAGCTAACTAGCACGGCAGTGCATGCAATGTGGTGAGTAGTTGACTCAAAGAGAAAGAAAGACAATAGTTGAACAGTTTTGAACAAATTCATTTCATTAAAAATGAAGGAGAAGTGAAAGAGAGAGAGAGAGCCATATTTAGTTGTATTTTTTTCACTTGCATTTTTACTTAGCTAGCGAATGCATCTAGCTAGTTTAGCCTACTCAAATAGCCGGCTCAAACAGAGAGGGATGATATGTTAGCTAGCTGGCTATGGCTATCCAACACTGGAACTCTTCCAAGTCAAGGTAAGATTTTGTATTTATTAATTCATTGCCATCGAGGCCTGCCGGTGTAAGTGCTAAACTGCTTGCTGACTGTACACTGTACCACATGACTGTAGAGGGTTTACTAACACGTTAGTTCTAGTAGGTATGTTGACTAGCTATGACATTAGCTAATATGGTGACAATGATGTAAGCTATGTGTAGCGGTTAGCGGTTATGATATGAAGGTTTGGCTTGGAAAGGTTTTTTTCGCCTGGTCACAGACAGCTGATGTGTTGTGCACTGAAGTCCACAAGCGAAGGGAAAAGGTGAGAGGAGGAGAACGCGTAGATGCGAGAAGTAATTGTAAAATGAGCAAAATGATCATGCTGTGAGCTTTGTTTGCGTGTGATAAACATACCTGAATTTATCCAATTGAAACTCTCGTTTGCAACTGTTGGACTAATGGTTACACCCTAGATAATCTAGATGCAGGCAAGAGTGTGAAAGGCAGTATTGAATGTCACCTTGATTACTCTAATTTTGCACCTAAGTTGTAAACTTTCATTCATAGGCCAAGTCGTAGCAACCTCATGATAGGTATAAGGAAAATTAGAGTATCATGTAGTAGCCTAAACCTATCGACGTTACGTTGAGCTGGGTGAATGGAATATGAATGACAGTCAGCCAATATGCTGTAATAGAAATAAGGTATGCTTATAGCAAAAAAAATCGTCCTCCCTCATCTTAAACATCACTGACCGACACTGCTTTTGGTGTGGGTAAGTTCACTTTAACTCAATTAGTGTATGGAGATAATTGAAATCAAATTTCCCACTGGGCACAGACATCAATTCAACGTCTATTCCACAATGGTTCTACGTACACTGAATAAAAATACAAATGCAACATGCAACAATTTCTATGATTTTACTGAGTTACAGTTCATATATGGAAATCAGTCAATTTAAATTAATCAATTAGGCCCTAATCTATGGATTTCCCATGACTGAGAATACAGATATGCATCTGTTGGTCACAGATACCTTAAAAAAAATCAGGGGCATGGATCAGAAAACCAGTTATTATCTGGTGTGACCACCATCATGCAGCATGACAAATCTCCTTTGAGTAGAGTTGATCAGGCTGTTGATTGTGGCCTGTGGAATGTTGTCCCACTCCTCTTCAATGTCTGTGCGAAGTTGCTGGATATTGGTGGGAACTGGAACACGCTGTCGTACACGTCCATTCAGAGCATCCCAAACATCAAACATGCTCAATAGGTGACATGTCTGGTGAGTATGCAGGCCATGGAATTGGGACATTTTCAGCTACCAGGAATTGTGTACAGATCCCTGCGACATGGGGCTTTGCATTATCATGCTGAAACATTATGTCACATTCTGACCATAGTTCTTGTGTGTTTTCCTTGTTTTAGTGTTGGTCAGGACGTGAGCTGCGTGGGCATTCTATGTTGTGTGTCTGGTTTGTCTATTTCTATGTTTGGCCTGATGTGGTTCTCAATCAGAGGCAGGTGTTAGTCATTGTCTCTGATTGGGAACCATATTTAGGTAGCCTGTGTTGTATTGGGATTTGTGGGTGGTTATTTCCGTGTCTGTGTTTGTTTTACCACACAGGACTGGTTTCGGTTTTCACATTTATTGTTTTGTATATTTGTAGTGTTTTCTCTGTATTCGTCTTTATTAAAGATGTTTAACCCTAACCACGCTGCGTTTTGGTCCGCCTCTCCTTCCCAGGAAGAAAGCCGTTACACATTAGGTGATGGCGTCGGATGAATGGCACGACAATGGGCCTCAGGATCTCGTCACGGTATCTCTGTGCATTCAAATTGCCATTGATAAAATGCAATTGTGTTCATTGTCCGTCGCTTATGCCTGCAACACCACCACCATGAGGGACTCTGGTCACAACTTTGACATCAACAGACCGCTTGCCCACACGACGCCATGCACGCTATCTGCCTGGTACAGTTCAAACCCGGGATTCCAATGTGTCAGTGGCCATCGAAGGTGAGCACATGCACACCTGAGATGCAAAGTAATGTTTGTTTTTCATTTGCCCACTGAAGTCGGTTATGAGGCTGAACTACAGTCAGGTCAACACTCTCGTGAGGACGACGAGCACCCAGTAGAGCTTCCCTGAAATGGTTTGTGCAAACAAATTCTTCGGTTGTGCAAACCCACAGTTTCATCAGCTGTCCTGGTGGCTGGTATTAAACAATCCAGCAGGTGAAGAAGCCCGACGGGTTAGGGAGGGCTTGGTCGGTAGGGATGTCAGCGTTCAATTGGCATGCTGACTGCAGGAATGTGCACCAGAGCTGTTGCCAGAGAATTTAATGTTCATTTCTCTACCATAAGCCCCCTCCAACATTTTAAAGAATTTGGTCCTGGGCGAGGTTGTGAGGCCGGTTGGACGTACTGCCAAATTCTCTAAAACAACATTTTGCGTTTATATTTTTGTTCAGTGTACTTTCATTGAAATGATGTGGAAACAATGTTGATTCAACCAGTCCGGGTCCAGTGGGTTAGCTCTGTTTTGTAATTTCCTGTTTTGTTGAGTTATCTAGTTCACATACCAAAAACAATAGCACCATTTTTCAATGGGATTGTATGTGTTTTTTCCTTCAGAATGACCTGTTCAGTCAACCATGATTTACCTTAAGAGGCATGATCTTGAAGAACACCTCAGAGTACATGGCTAGGCTCTGGGCCATGTGTTCCATCTCACTGGACTTGATGTATCCAACTTCATTTTCAAGAATCCTTAGGTATGCCATAGCCTCAGGGGAGTCTTGAGAGCGAAGTTCCCTGACAAGCTTTTGGAAGTTCTGTCCAATGTCTCTCATGAGGTCCTGTGGGGCCTGTAAGATATGGAGGATTAAACATGTCCTTAAAAGGCCAAACCAAAAAACTATTCCTTGAACATCAATACATAAAATAATACACTTTTACCTGTCTTTTCCTTCTGTCACTCCTCAAGGGGGGGATCCAGTTCTCCAGCACCTGCTTGACCGAGTCTGGCATCTTGTGACCCGCCCAGTACATGGCCTTGGAGACCGAGTCAGGGAAGAAACCCTGCTCTCCAAAAAGGGCCTCAAGTCTTGCTTCAAATCCATTACCTTCAATACCAACCTTAAAAAAAGAAGTGAGAATACGTTATAAAACTTTAAAAAACACATAAAGGGGAGACAAGATATCAATGTAATCACACCAATATAGATGCAATTATTCTTTGAAATAATATGCATTTAAATAAAATGTTTCATTTATTAGATAAATACACTTTTTGTATCATATTTACCAAATACGTTTCTAAAGTCTTTTCAAACATTACCTCTAACATGTCACTATTGTACCCAAAGGCTTTGAGGGTGGTCTCCAGCAGGACTTCCTTTGGCAGGGAGTCAGTGGAATCAAAGATCATGTTGCCTTTCATGGAGCCCATGGCAGTGTCCATTTTGTAGTTGCGGGACATTGTGGTGAAGGGGTTAGCAGGATGCTGATGGTCTTGCAATGCCTCCTCGATATACTGTCTTATTCTTGAGGAAAAGAGAAAGAGCGCTTTTCAGAACCCACAACTTGTTTGTGTTGCACAAGTGATTATGGGGATTGGGAAAATAAAGGGTATTATTTTGTTGCTGTGATTCTATTGAACACAATCATGTCCATGATTTTGTAGCTGGACAGACATATGAAAAATATAACTAAATGAAGATGATTTTCTTACACAGGTGTCAAAAACATATACAGTAGGAGATGCAGAAAACAACGACACCTTCTACCACTGTGATCACACATTAAGTTAACCTTGTAAACTACGTATATAAACTAATAGGGAGTGACTGAACATATCATACAGAAAACAGTCACTTACTGCTGTGTTTTGGGATCATCAGAGTGCCGGATGTTGTCAAGGTGGGAGGCCACAAAGCTCCTGACCTGTGGGTCCTGCTCGTCATTCAGCATGGTGATCACCTTGCTAAGGAGTGCATCGTCAGGACTCTTCATAAGCATCAGATAAGCTGCCACACGTTTCTGGACGGGGTTCTCAGCATCCTGGTACACCTCCAAGAGACTTTCTCTGACCTGTCATTCACAGCACAAACCTTTTAGCTTATTAGTACAGTTTGTTATTGATAGGATTATGAACAGTGTGCTAAGTAATAAAAGTATATAACTGAAAAGAACTCAAAGAAGAACGGTGAGAATTTATTGAGTAGGTTTAGGTGGTGGGTATGGTGGTGGGCATTGAATCACCTCCTGGTCGATGTCCATGAGTCTGAAGGCCTGAATTGCTGCCTTCTGGACAGATAGAGAAGCCCCCTTCTGCACACAGTTCATGAGGGACTTCTTCAAGCCCAGACCAACATCACCGGTAGATTTCATAGCTTTACCCATTACACCTACTACCTGGAATATGTTTGTGAAATAATTAAGTTGCAGGGTGCAATACTGACTAGCTGTATATGTATGTTAGGTATACAACAACACAATACTTAAAACAATACTTTTAATAATGCGTATAAGCGGTTGTATACCCTTAGTGTCAGGAAAGTCATATCCTCATTCCCTGAGCAGTCTCCCAACATGGTATCCATGAACTCTTTCACATCTTTGACCTCAGCGGTGGGATGTCCTGGGTGGAACCTGCAGATGAGTGTTGGGAATATGTTAACAGTGCTGAATTGTGTTGTGACTAGGGTTACAAAATTCTGGGCACTTTCAATAAATTCCCTGGTTGTCTTGAAATCCCGGTTGGAGGAGTATAAGCATTAAGCAGGAAATCTGTAATTCTCCAACCAGGATTTTGGGAAAACCAGAGAATTTATTGAACATTTTGCAACCCTAGTTGTGATGGTAATTATTGCCCTATGGTGGTTAGCTTCAACAATTAATTGAATAAAAAAATCTAAAAAGTTACAAAGCTGTTATGGTTACAGTCAAATAAACTTCAACGATAATCCCCCCTCACAAAAAAGGCAATTGATGAGATATCGATGATTTCAGTTATTTTGAGGTAGAGTAAAAATAGTAAAGAGTGTAATTTCACTTACTTCCTGACTGTGTTTGCCAGAGCGTACATAATGGCTTTGCTCTGCCTGTGTTGGGCAACACTGAGCATATCTCTGACCCGGTGGGAATCAGGGTTCGACTGGAGGCTAAGGGCGTACACAAAGGCATCCCCCTCCACAGCATTGCTGTCCATCGTCCTGATGACTTGGAGGATGGCACTGGTGCACTCTGGTGTTCCACACTGGGCCAGGGCCTGCCAGGTCAGCATACCACCCTCCACCATCATCTCTTCCACAGTCGGGCTCAGTGTCTCGTTCTTAAGGGCACGGAGCTCGGAGACCAGTTTCTGGAAGAGACCTGGCCTCCTCTGGCCCTGGTCAGTGCTAGACAGACCGCTGAGGTCTCGCAGCGTGCTCAGCACAGCTTCTTTGGTCTGAGTAGGAGCCTTGTCCTCTGGGTACTCCATGCGAAGGGGTTGAATGCGGCTGGTTTCAACCTCTACGTCAACGTACAGGGAGAAAAGAACAGGTATGGAAAATCCTTCAAGAAGTTCCCTTCAACTCATGTTATCTGCTTAATAATTGACACTTTACTTGATATATAATGGCCAAACGACAGGGTCATGACCCAAGCCAAATGAGCTGAATTTAATGTTATAAACTGACAGCTTTCATGGTATCAGTATGTAATTGTTAACACAATGCTATGCAGCTCTTATAACAAGGGGATATTTTTAGCAAGAGCCATCACAGATCGCAACAAACACAACACTCACACTTCCTGATAGTACAGTACATGCCTTCATGTTCCTTACCAACGACTCTGTTGTTGATCTTTGCTGAGTCTTTCAAGGTCAGGCTCTGTGTCACCACAGATGATATTCCACTATTCCTGCAGATGGGTAAAAATTGGCTTTACTGAAATCAATTCAAATATTTTTGTAACACGCACAATTTAAGGTTGAATATTTTCCAGTGATAATTACAAGAAATGACTGGGATTCAGGTATTCCCGTTGTGACGACCCTCCCACTCTGTCTGCCGTATTCTCTCTTTGTTCTTGTTTCCTTATTAGGATGCCGGTGGGCGGAGTTGGGAGGGTCGTCAGCTACATGGGAAACACCTGGGCCCGGTGTCTCCCAGGATAAATACACCACTTCCCCATTCATGGAGGAGACTCTCTCCATGCAGACACCTTTCTAGATTTTGTTTCTTGGTGGTTTTTTGATTGTTTGCTTTGGCAACTTTCAACACCCTGCATTATCACATTCATGCATGCAAAACACTCACTTACACTACTGATTACACACACCATTGTACTTAGTTACTTATTTAATAATTACATGTTTTGTTACTCCTTATCTCCACGTTGTCTCCCTTTTGTTACGGGCTTTGAGCCGGTTCGTGACACGGTTCAAATCGGAAGTGCCATTTTAAATATAAAATATCAGCCATACTGACATGATTATGCCACTGTAAATGGAGAAATATACACAGGAATTTAAAGTTGTTGTTGAATTTGTTTGATGCAATTTAATCAACTCAAAGTTCTCTCAAAGTCACCACACTATTTTGTTGATGTAGCCTAGTTGTTTTTTTTGTTTTTTAAAAAGTTTTTACTCCCCAATTTGTAATTACAGTCTAGTCCGATTGCTGCAACTCCCCTATGGAATCAGGAGAGGCGAAGGTCAAGAGCCATGTGTCCATGAAACACGACCCTGCCAAACAGCACTGCTTCTTGACACACTGCTCACTGAACCTGGAAGCCAGCGGCACCAATGTGTTGGAGGAAACGCCGTACAACTAGCATTTGAAGTCAGCGTGCATGTGTCCTGCCCGCCACAAGGAAGGAGTCGCTAGAGCATGATGGGACAAGGACATCCGGCCAGTTAAAACCTCCACTAACCAGGGCAACGCTGGGACAATTGTGCGCTGCATCATTGGTCAGCCTGAGATCCAAACCGGGTCTGTAGTGACGCCTCCAGCACTGTCTTAGACCGCTGCGCCACTCGGGAGGCGATGTAGCCTAGTTTTAATGTAGTCTTATGAAGCACTGATGGCCGATTGGTAAAATATTATGAGGTCTAGTGAAAATTACATTTGTTTTAGTATATCTTTGACTGAAAGATGTCAGACAGCTTGTTGTCCCTTTTCTCTTCCCTGGCTTGCACCTGGCAATTGGGGAGTTGGGGGAGGTTGTGGCTGTTTTTACTTGATGATAATACACTTATTGTGGTAACTCTGTCCCAGGGAACATGAGATTCTCCGCTATACAAACAGATAAGCTAAGCAGGCCTAGGGTAGCAGAGGAGAATCATGGATATTGCAGTTGATAAATTGCCCGTGAATCTGACCAGTATCCCACCATGAGCTCACTTTTGTTAGCATAGGCCTAACATCATGAAACAAAATTGCAAATGTCTATTTCCTCAAGCGCATTTGTGGACACAGTGTATCCACCATTTTGTGATTAGCAACAGTTTATATTTTGAGTCTCTGCCAGTGCCACACGTTAGTTTGGAAATTTGAATGTATGGATATTGAGATTGGACATTGTCTACTGTAACTGCGTCGAGAGGTTGAGTGTAGCCTGCACACTTAGTAAGCAATTATATTTACAGAAACCATGCAAGTAGCTATCACACTAAAAAACATTTTTCTATATAGTGCCAAATAAGGGTTATTTGGCTTGTAAAGATGGCATATCCGTTTAGGTGCTATATTGAACCCTTTTTGAAGCTTCTATAAAGAACCATGCTCATACAGTTCTAAATGGAACCGTGATGGTGCTATAGAGAACCTGTTCCCAAAAAATAACTATTAAAAAAAGGATATATTTATCACCAAAAAGGGTTCCGCTATCGCTACATCCATTTTTGCCGCTGTACAGAACCCTTTTCAAATGTTCATTATCAAATCAAATGTTATTTGTCACATGCGCCGAATACAACAGGTAGACCTTACAGTGAAATGCTTACTTACAAGCCTTTAACCAATAATGCAGTTTTAAGAAAAATAAGTGTTAAGTGCGGTAGCAAAGAGAACAGTCTATGGCTGTGGTCCAAACACTTAAAATATACACCCTATCCCCTCAGTCCTCAAATGACATGGTTAAAGTATGGTTAAAATTCCATATTTTATTGTTGTGTTAATTGACAAGTTGAATCAGGTGTGCTAGCTTTGGAATGGCTGGGGGTCCCTGAGGAGAGGTTTGAGAACCTGATTTAGACATCAGTTCTCAATTGACGCAAGGCCATATATGAGTCTTTCACAAGACACCATCACTGGACATAATCACATTTAACATGTAATGGCATAGCACAACAGATTAGATAAACTGGAATGGCACTCATTCACTGTTGCACAAAAAGAGCTGTGAGCAAACCACCACTGTGAACCGCAAAGAACCATTGAAAGGCTCAGAGGGTTCATTGAGTCATTATAGTTTCACACAGAACCCTCACCCTTTTCAAAGAACCCTTGATGAACACTCTTTTCTTAGTTTGTATGGGATGTTTTCTATTGGGGACTTCATTTTGAGTTAATATGGTTAGCTGCTAGCATTGTGATGACTGGACTAATGTATGAATGAAGCCAGAGAGTTGATATGTTGCAAGTGCATAGTTTGTATTTCTGCATCTAGGCTAATATGCCCTTCTTGTTCTCTGCATATTCTCTCACCAGTTGTGATATATTGGGGGATTCTTGGGGAGGGTAGGCTATGGCCATATTTTTTTAGTGCTGATCTGATGTAGAATGTAGGCCTACTTAGTGTTTCCAATGGCATGGTAGAAGAACCCGTCACACGTAGCGCTTTGAATTAATGGCGACTTTGCGTAATAGGCCCACAGTAGGCTACAACAGCGTACACTCACAATCACAATCACACGCACACACACACACACACACACACACACACACACACACACACACACACACACACACACACACACACACACACACACACACACACACACACACACACACACACACACACACACACACACACACACACACACACTGTGTTGATTGATCATGCCATTATTTATCTCGGGAAACGAGAATGGGTTTGGGCGGGAAATCATGGTAACCCAGTTCCCACAATTAAGCTCTAGCACACACACGCACACTTGCACACCGCACATACACATAAATGTTTGTCGGTGACTTACTCATGTGAGAAGGGCAGAAAGATGTGCTTTTCTGTGCACACAGCATTGGTCATATGCTTTCTCCTGTTGTCAAACTGATAGTTGCAATCCTGAGTACTACTGATGAGCTTGGACAAAGGACCATGCTGAAGAAAGAGTGATAGCCATATAATGACATTATTACCTTTTTTTAAATTTCCTGAAAATCTAACTTTTGAAGATATAAGAAAATACACATATCTATCAAAATGGCTGTATGGTTTGTTCAGGACTTCCTTGAAATGTCATATATTTTATAGACTATAATTGCTCTTAAAATAACATGACATCATATAATATCATATTATATGTCACTTTTAGCAGTCACTTTGAGAGCAAACATTTTTGTACAGGTGTAGGATTTTAATTTGATCACCCTGTTGTTGCAGGAAATTTGTAGTCTATTCAAGGTAAAAAAAAAAGAAGGCTTCTAAAGTTTGTAATTTTCACTTTTGTATCAACCCCTACAAAAATGTCCATTCATTATAATCCACACAATATTTCACATTTCCTGTTGCTGTAGGATTATTTTTCTACTGTGAGAAACTGGTCAAATTAAGATCCTATATCTGTATGGGTGGACCCAGAGGGAACCCACAACATTTTCAACACAGTGAAGTTGTACAGGTTTAATGTTTTTGAAGTCAGGTCTCACCAGGCTTGGGAGGAGGGCCAGGGGGCTGCTGGGGAGCTTCATTCTACGGAACTGATCACACTGAGACAGATCTCTGGTGAGGGTCACATCTGTATCAATGTCCTTCCTGGAGTTGACTGTGTAGTCAGTCTTGCACAGGCCATGCACAGTGTTCTAATGAGGAAAGGGAAAAATATACATCAATATTTCCCTCACTTTCCCTCAGTGCAAAAGTGCACTTCTAAGAAACACCTGACCTACCATAATGTTGTTGCTCTCCTCCATGACAGGGACGTTGAGTGCGGAGATGATGCCCCTCTTGATGTTCAGGATGTTGACAGGCTCATCTGGCTCTGGGTAGAGGCGTATCCCGACGACCGGCTCCCATGTGATTTTCAGAGGGTTCCTGAATACAAACGACACACCAGACAATAAGTCAACATTGTCAAATTAATTATAGTTGATCTGTTCTTTCACTGGACTAATAATAATAGACTAATAAATAATGTTATTAATTTTACAAGTGAAAAATGATTGAAATGGTTAATAAAAAATGATGGAAAGTGAAGGAGAACATTTTATGTTCAAATCATCAAATTGACAATACATGTTTTATCTTTATGGTAAATGTTTCCACTGACTTCTCCATAGCAGCCTGGAAGGCATCAGCTCCTGCGGCCTGTCTATACACAGGCTCTCCCTGAGGGTCGATGACCGACATCTCACTGAGAGCACAGTTCGCTGTGTGAAGAACGAAGCTGCATTCTTGTGGGACTTCGAGTTCAACCTAAACGAGGAGGATAATAACAAGAGAGGTGAAGCAAACAGAGAGAGGGAGGGGCAGTAAGATAAGAGCTCCCCTGTTTACCAGGAGAAACAATAAAAAGTGGAGCCACAAAAACAAACAGACATAGGCTTACCTGACATGTGACTTTGGGGCCATTCCTGAGTTTGGATGTACCAGTCACACCATTTTTGCTCTCTGTTGTGTATTGGTACACATATTTCTTAAAGGTCTTAAACCTTGCTGACACTGGAGATCACAAATAATGGGCAAATCAATTTGAATAATGTCACTGAATGTACAAGTATTATATCAAGTATTATATAATTTATATCAATACTTCTAATATACTAGCTACTAGCCACTGGCTACATTTTAGATGTACAGTACCAGTCAAAATTTTGGACTCACCTACACATTCCAGTGTTTTTCTCTATTTTACTATTTTCTACACTATAAAATAACAGTGAAGACATCAAAACTATAAAATGACACATATGTAATCATGTAGTAACCAAGAAAGTGTTAAACAAATCAAAATATATTTTATATTTGAGATTCTTCAAAGTAGCCACCCTTTGCTTTGATGACAGCTTCACACACTCCTGGCATTCTCTCAACCAGCATTATGAGGTAGTCACCTGGAATGCATTTCAATTAACTGGTGTGCCCTGGTAAAAGTTAATTTGTGGAATTTCTTTCCTTCTTAATCCATTTGAGCCAATCAGTTGTGTTATGATAATGTATGGGGTGGTATACAGAAGATAGCCTTAATTGGTAAAAGACCAAGTCCATACTATGGAAAGAATAGCTCAAATAAGCAAAGCGAAATGACAGTCCATCATTACTTTAAGACATGTAGGTCAGTCAATGTGGAAAGTTTCAAGAACTTTGAAAGTTTCTTCAAGTGCAGTCCCAAAAAACATCAAGCGCATTGGCTCTCATGAGGACCGCCACAGGAAAGGAAGACCCAGAGTTACCTCTGCTGCAGAGGATACATTCATTAGAGTTACCAGCCTCAGAAATTGCAGCACAAATAAATGCTTCACAGAGTTCAAGTAACAGACACATCTCAACATCAACTGTTCAGAGGAGACTTCGTGAATCAGGCCTTCATGGTCGAATTTCTGCAAAGAAACCACTACTAAAGGACACCAATAATAAGATAGACTTGCTTGGACAAAGAAACACAAGCAATGGACATTAGATCGGTGTAAATCTGTCCTTTGGTTAGATGAGTCCAAATTTGAGATCTTTGGATCCAACCGTCGTGTATTTGTGAGACGTAGAGTAGGTGAACGGATGATCTCTCCATGTGTGGTTCCCACCGTGAAGCATGGAGGAGGTGTGATAATGTGGTGGTGCCTTGCTGGTGACACTGTCTAGGATTTATTTAGAAATCAAAGCACACTTAACCAGCATGGCTAGCACAGCATTCTGCTGTGATACGCCATCCCATCTGGTTTGTGCTTAGTGGGGCTATCATTTGTTTTTCAACAGAATAGTGACCCAAAACACACCTCCAGGCTGTGTAAGGACTATTTGACCAAGGAGAGTGATGAAGTGCTGCATTAGATGACCTGGCTTCCACAATCACCTGACGTCAACCCAATTGAGATGGTATTGGATGAGTTGGACTGCAGCGTGAACGAAAAACAGCTATCAAGTGCTCAGCAAATATGGGAACTCCTTCAAGACCGTTGGAAAAGCATTTCTCGTGATGCTGGTTGAGAGAATGCCAAGGCTGTTCAAAGCTGTCATCAAGGCAAAGGGTGGCTTCTTTTAAGAATCACAAATCTCAAATATATTTTGATTGGTTTAACACTTTTTTGGTTACTACATAATTCCATATGTGTTATTTCATAGTTGTGATGTCTTCACTATTATTCTACAATGTAGAATATAGTAAAAAAATTAAAATAAAAAGTTTGAATGAGTATGTGTGTCCAAACTTTTCACTGGTACTGTACTTCTACATAATGCAAAACAAAACATCATTTTTTTTAATTAAGAAAAAAAAAGAGAAGGGTTTTCCCTTAATTAAGTCAATATTTTTTACACAAAATCCTGGGTTCACAGTCGAAGTTCCAAGTCACCACTTGAACTCTGGACCTTTACTGAGTAAATGGAAATTCTCTTAGTGAATAACATCAATTGTACAAATCATGAACATCATGGCGCAAGAGTTCAGATCCAGCCATGTTATCTCTGTTATCTCCAGTTCCACTAAAACTCAAAAACCAGGACAGGCATCGATCTAAAAACATTTATTTACTGAATGTAAGATTAACAGTTCAAGTAAATTCTTAGAGACTTACATGGGCATGATGACATCTGTTCATCAGCATTCTCACTGCCTTTCTCTAAAAAGCAAATAAAAGAGTCCTAATTTTTGTGAAAAATGTTACATTGGTGTAGCATTTATTTATCCTGAACAAAATATAAATGCAACATGCAACAATTTCAAAAATGTGACTAAGTTACATTTCATACAAGGATATCAGTCAATGAAAATAAATTCATTAGGCACTAATCTACAGATTTCACATGACTGGGAATATAGATATGCATCTGTGTGACCACCATTTGCCTCATGTTGTGTGACACATCTCATTCGCATAGCGTTGATCAGGCTGTTGATTGTGGCCTGTGGAATGTTGTCCCACTCCTCTTCGATGGCTATGCGAAGTTGCTGGATATTGGCGGATACTGGAACACGATGTCGAACATGTCGATCCAGAGCATCCCCAACATGCTCAATGGGTGACATGTCTGGTGAGTATGCAGGCCATGGAAGAACTGGGACATTTTCAGCTTCCAGGAATTGTGTATAGATCTTGCAACACGGGGCCATGCATTATCATGCTGAAACATGAGGTGATGGTGGTGGATGAATGGCACGACAATGGGCCTCAGGATATCGTTGCGGTATCTCTATACATTCAAATTGCCATTGATAAAATGCAATTGTGTTCGTTGTCCGTAGCTTATGCCAGCCTATACGATAACCCCACCGCCACCATGGGGCACTCTGTTCACAAGGTTGACATCAGCAAACCGCTCACTCGAACAATGCCAAACAAGTGGTCTGCGGTTGTGATGCCGGTTGGACATACTGCCAAATTCTTTAAAATGATGTTGGAGGGGGCTTATGGTAGAGACAATAACATTTAATTCTCTAGCAACAGCTCTGGTGGACATTCCTGCAGTCAGCATGCCAATTGCACGCTCCCTCAAAACTTGAGACATCTGTGTCATTGTGTTGTGTGACAATCCTGCACATTGTAGAGCAGCCTTTTATTGTCCCCATCACAAGGCGCACCTGCGTAATGATCATGCTGTTTAATAAGCTTTTTAATGTGCCACACCTGTCAGGTGAATGGATTATCTTGGCAAAGGAGAAATGCTCACTAACAGGGATGTAAACAAATTTGTGCACAACATTTGAGAGAAATAAGCGTTTTGTGCGTATTTACAATTTCTGGGATCTTTTATTTCAGCTCATGAAACATGGGACCAACACTTGTCATGTTGTTTTTATATTTTTGTTCAGTATACTTTGCTACATTGAATCTGTGTAAATGTCAGACATGCAGTTGAGCATACATTTTTAGACATATATTTTTCAAACTATCCAAAATAATTTAATGTCATTAATTAAAGTAGATTGTAGTATAGAATATAATTATTTCCTAATATATTACTAAAATATGTATCTTCCTATATTGACTAAATAAAATGCAAGTGATGAATAGTTTTCACTATCTTATGAAAATCGGAGAGTAATAAAATATAAAAACTTACGAGCAAAGACATTGGTGCTCAGAAGAAGTAATAGCCAGATCTTGGGGTCCCCCATGATGGGCGCTCAACAACAAAAAAAGCTCTGTCCCTTATGTTGGGTTGAGCTCTCTCAACCGTAACTGATTCACTAACCACAGGACCTAGATTGTTTATAATGTCTCCCCATATCTCTCCTAGTCCCTCCCAAAGACAGCCCAACTGAGAGCTATGGTAGATAAATCAATGTTGCAAATGTTGTGGCCAATCCAAAGGTCAACAACTTTGATTTAGTTGAACAAAGGAGAAAATTGTCACTATTCTAGAATATGTGAATTGCACATTTGTCAGTATTGATTCTCCCGTTTAGCAATTGTTTTGGATCAAAATATCATTGTCTTCTGTTTTGTTTCTCAGGGATCTACTGTCCTGTAGCAACTTGCAACAACTACCAGTTGCACATTATGTAGGTCAGTATACTGTATGAGGAATTATAGCGATGCCCTAATCCATGTATAGCTTTTAGAAAACTTGGAGAAGGTTTTCATACATGATTTAAATGACACAAAAGTCAAATATAGAGATGCACGCTGAACAGTAGGATTTGGTTTAAACAGTATCAGTTAAAAGTTTGGACACACTTACTCATTCCACGGTTTCTCTTTATTTTACTATTTTCTACATTGTAGAATAATAGTGAATACATCAAAACTGAAATAACACACATGGAATCATGTAGTAACCAAAGAAGTGTTAAACAAATCAAAATAAATTGTATATTTGAGATTTTTCAATGTAGCCACCCTTCAATTAACAGGTGTACCTTGTTAAAAGTAAATTTGTGGAATTTCTTTCCTTCTTAATGCATTTGAGCCAATCAGTTGTGTTGTGACAAGGTAGGAGTGATATACAGAAGATAGCCCTATTTGGTTAAAGACCAAGTCCATATTATGGCAAGAACAGCTCAAATAAGCAAAGAGAAATGACAGTCCATCATTACTTCAAAACATGAAGGTTAGTCAATGCTGTAAATTTCAAGAACTTTGAAAGTTTCTTCAAGTGCAGGCCCAAAAACCACCAAGCACTATGATGAAACTGGCTCTCATGAGGACCCCCACAGGAATGAAAGACCAAGAGTTACTACCTCTGCTGCAGAGGATAAGTTCATTAGAGTTACCAGCCTCAGAAATTGCAGCACAAATAAATGCTTCACAGAATTCAAATAGCAGACACATCTCAACATCAACTGTTCAGAGGAGACTGCTTGAATCAGACCTTCATGGTCAAATTGCTGCAAAGAAACCACTACTAAAGGACATCAATAATAAGAAGAGACTTGCTTGGGCCAAGAAGCACGAGCAATGGACATTAGACCGGTGTAAATCTGTCCTTTGGTCTGATGAGTCCAAATTTGAGATTTTTGGTTCCAACCGGCGTATCTTTGTGAGATGCAGAGTAGGTGAACGGATGATCTCTGCATGCGTGGTTCCCACCGTGAAGCACGGAGGAGGTGTGATGGTGTGCGTGTGCTTTGCTGGTGACACTGTCAGTGATTTATTTAGAATTCAAGGCACACTTAACCAGCATGGCTACCACAGCATTCTTCAGCAATACACCATCCCATCTGGTTTGCTCTTAGTCGGACTATCTTTTGTTTTTCAACAGGACAATGACCCAGCACACCTCCAGGCTGTGTAAGGGCTATTTAACCAAGAAGGAGTGTGATGGAATGCTGCATTGGAAGACCTGGCCTCCACAATCACCCAACTGAGACGGCTTGGGATGAGTTGGACCGCAGAGTGAAGGAAAACAGCCAACAAGTGCTCAGCATGTGGGAACTCCTTCAAGACTGTTGGAAAAACATTCCAGGTGAAGCTGGTTGAGAGGAGTCCAAGAATGTGCAAAGCTGTCATCAAGGCAAAGGGTGGCTACTTTGACGAATCTTAAATATAACATATATTTGGATTTGTTTAACACTTTTTTGGTTACTACATGATTCCGTATGTGTTATTTAATAAATGTGATGTCTTCACTATTGTTCTACAATGTAGAAAACTTTTGACTGGTACTCTGTATTTGTATTTTTAAGAGTTTGGAACTTGCAGAGATCTGATACAGGTCTGATAAACTTTCAGTTTAATATCTGTTTAACATTCCAAGAACGCTATCAGTATGACTTAACGATCTGATAACCTGTGCAACCCTACTGCTATATAGGCGGCCTGGAACATGACATGCTGCTTCTGCGGCTGGTGTATGTAGTGTGCCTCATTGATTACAGTGGGGGTGTTTCAACTACAGCTGGTGGACATTAAAGAAACAGACATTCAATGCTTGAAGTGTAGTTTTGGCTGGAGCCGTGTGACCCATCAGACTCAACCTATTTTCTATGCTTTTTTGCCGAAGTTTAAAACCTTATGCCAACCTACAACCTGTCAACAAAAATGTAAGGATTCTATTCTTGGCAAAGAACATAGGTTAAATGGCACAAGGTGTAACTTGATATCAAACATAAGGATAACATTGTATATTTATAAGCAAACACACCAGTTAATGCACACCTGAGATGCAAAGTAATGTTTGTTTTTCAGTAAACAGTGTTATTTGAATATAACCTCTGAGGTTGCTGACATGGTCTGCCAAAGCACTTTTTAAAATGTTTTATCTGTCAATTAACCCCATAGTCGGATGTTGAGGCGGGTGTGCTGATTGGTCACCATACATTTGTTTTCCTGGAGGTGCGAGACCTTTTACTGTTTGAATTTAGCTTAAACTTGGCGGTGAGAAAATATGTAAGTATGAAAGTACCAGTTTTTTCATCAAGCAAAAATTGCACTTTTTCTGTTATGAACTGTATGTCTTTGTTTTTTGGCTGTACCTAGTCTACTCACATCCCCAGTGTAAGCCTGCCTTTAAACAAGTAGCAAATGGGTTTCCCAACAATTACTATGCCTAACTAAAAATCGGGTCACTAAACTCGCTAAAGATTTTTTTTAAAGCTTTCTAAGCTTTTTCAAACGGCACAGTAGCTTTAAAATGCTGATTGTACAGTGAGAGCACAACAGCCTGACGTTTAGTGACCCCTGATAAACTGTAAATAATGAATGTATAGTTCACCTGGTTGGGCAATAGCCAACTATAGCCATTCAATATATGACACAGGGGAAGCAGGCATGTAGTTGGAGTATCACTATCAAGTCAGATGGTATAGGCTTTGAGATGAGGAATTCCTAAGCAAAACTGTTGCCATAGGGTCAATTCCATGATAACAAGATGCTGAGACTCTGATTTTTCCTTTTAAAATGTATGTCAAACAAAATCCAATAATTGCAATGTTAAACAAACCACACAACTCTGTGCACAGTGACTACTTTAAACAATGTCCTTTGAAAATGTTACAACATTTTGGACTGTTGTTCATGTACATTAGTTTTTGTACAGTTGAAGTCGGAAGTTTACATACACCTTAGGCAAATACATTTAAACTCAGCTTTTCACAATTCCTGACATTTAATCCTAGAAAAAAATCCCCATTTTAGGTCTGTTAGGATCACCACTTTATTGTAAGAATGTGAAATGTCCGAATAATAGTAGAGAGAATGATTTATTTCAGCTTTTATTTATTTCATCACATTCCCAGTGGGTCAGAAGTTTACATACACTCAATTAGTATTTGGTAGCATTGCCTTTAAATTGTATAACTTGGGTCAAACGTTTTGGGGAGCCTTCCACAAGCTTCCCACAATAAATTGGGTGAATGTTGGCCCATTCCTCCTGACAGAGCTGGTGTAACTGAGTCAGGTTTGTAGGCCTCCTTGCTCGCACAAGCTTTTTCAGTTCTGCCCACACATTTTCTATAGGATTGAGGTCAGGACTTTGTGATGGCCCCTCCAATATGTTAACTTTGTTGTCATTAAGCCATTTTGCCACAACTTTGGAAGTATGCTTGGGATCATTGTCCATTTGGAAGACCCCTTTGCGACCAAGCTTCAAATTCCTGACTGATGTCTTGAAATGTTGCTTCAATATATCCACATAATTTCCTACGTCATGATGCCATCTATTTTGTGATGTGCACCTGACCCTCTTGCAGCAAAGCACCCACACAACACGATGCTGCCACCCCCGTGCATCACGGTTGGGATGGTGTTCTTCGGCGTGCAAGCCTCCCCCTTTTCCCTCCAAACATAACAATGGTCATTATGGCCAAACAGTTCTATTTTTGTTTCATCAGACCAGAGGACATTTCTCCAGAAAGTATGATCTTTGTCCCCATGTGCAGTTGCAAACCGTAGTCTGGCTTTTTTATGGTGGTTTTGGAGCAGTGGCTTCTTCCTTGCTGAGCGGCCTTTCAGGTTATGTCAATATAGGACTCATTTTACTGTGGATCTAGATACTTTTGTACCTGTTTCCTCCAGCATCTTTACAAGGTCCTTTGCTGTTGATCTGGGATTGATTTGCACTTTTCACACCAAAGTATGTTAATCTCTAGGAGACAGAACGCATCTCCTTCATGAGTGGTATGACGGCTGTGTGGTCCCATGGTGTTTATACTTGCGTACTATTGTTTGTACAGATGAACGTGGTACCTTCAGACGTTTGGAAATTGCTCCCAAAGATGAACCAGACTTGTGGAGGTCTACAACATTCTTTCTGAGGTCTAAAGGCAAAGTCAACTTAGTGTATGTAAACGTCTGACCCACTGGAATTGTGATACAGTGAATTATAAGTGAAATAATCTGTCTGTAAACAATTTTTGGAAAAATTGCTTGTGGCATGCACAAAGTAGATGTCCCAACCGACTTGCCAAAACTATAGTTTATTAACAAGAAATCTGTGGAGTGGTTGAAAAATGATTTTTAATGTCTCCAATCTAAAAGTATGTAAACTTCCGACTTCAACTGTAAATGTTCAGTGGACATTGTTAGAAGTCCTTGCGCAACAAAGCCTCGTTCACTCACGCCGCCAAACTTACCCTAGTAAAATTGACTATCCTACTGATACTCGACTTCGGCGATGTCATCTACAAAATAGCTTCCAATACTCTACTCAGCAAACTGGATGCAGTTTATCACAGTGCCATCCGTTTTTTTACTAAAGGATCTTATACCACCCACCACTGCGACCTGTATGCTCTAGTCGGCTGGCCCTCGCTACATATTAGTCGCCAGACCCACTGGCTCCAGGTCATCTACAAGTCCATGCTTATCTCAGTTCACTGGTCACGATGGCAACACCCACCCGTAGCACGCGCTCCAGAAGGTGTATCTCACTGATCATCCCTAAAGCCAACACCTAATTTGGCCGCCTTTCCTTCCAGTTCTCTGCTGCCTGTGACTGGAACGAATTGCAAAAATCGCTGAAGTTGGTGACTTTTATCTCCCTCACCAACTTTAAACATCTGCTATCTGGGCAGCTAACTGATCGCTGTAGCTGTACATAGTCCATTGGTAAATAGCCCACCCAATTTACCTACCTCATCCTCATACTGTTTTTATTTATTTACTTTTCTGCTCTTTTGCACACCAGTATCTCTACCTGAACATGACCATCTGATCATTTATCACTCCAGTGTTAATCTGCAAAATTGCAATTATTCACCTACCTCCTCATGCCTTTTGCACACAATGAATATAGACTCTTTTTCTAACTCTGTGTTGTCTGTTCACACTGTTATGCTTTATCTTTGCCAAGTCGCAGTTGTAAATGAGAACTTGTTCTCAACTAGCCTACCTGGTTAAATAAAGGTGAAACAAAATAAATAGTTGTAGGATTTCTTGAACTTTTCAATCATTGTTTTTGATTGAAATACACTTTAAATAGTCTCAGTGTCACTCTGTTACCGTGGAATTATAGTCAAGTCAACCTTGTTTGTTCTAAATTGAGGGATGTAATTGATGAGTGAGACCTGGAAATCAAGATTTACATCAAATGCAGATACCAAATTTACAGTGCATTCGGAAAATGCTATTTTTCCACATTTTGTTACGTTACAGACCTTAATTAAAAAAATAATAATTAAATACACATTTTCCCTACACAATACCCATAATGACAATGTGAAAACAGGTTTTAAGAAATGTTTGTAAATGTATAAAAATATTCTAACAGAAATACCTTTCAGACCCTTTGCTTTGAGACGTAAAATTGTGCTCAGGTACATCCTGTTTCCATTGATCATTCTTGAGATGTTTCTACAACTTGATTGGAGTCCATCTGTGGTAAATTAAATTGATTGGAAATGATTTGGAAAGGCAGACACCTGTCTATATAAGGTCCCACAGTTGACATGGTATGTCTGATCAAAAACCAAGCCATGAGGTCGAAGGAATTGGCCATAGAGCTCCGAGACAGGATTTTGTCGAGACACAGATCTGGGGAAGGGTACAGAAACATTTCTGCAGCATTGAAGGTCCCCAAGAACACAGTGGCCTCCATCATTCTTAAATGGAATACTTTTGGAATTTTGGAGGCTACAATATTGACTGAACAAAAACATAAATGCAACATGCATGAATTTCAACGATTTTACGTAATTACAGTTCATATAAGAAAATCAGTTACTTGTAAATGAATGAATTAGACCCTAATCTATGGATTTCACATATTTGGGCATAGTCCCACACACTAGGGAGCCAGGCCCAGCCAATCAGAATAAGCTTTTCCCCACAAAAGGGCTTTATTACAGACAGAAATGCTCCTCAGTTTCATCAGTTGTCCTGGTGGCTGGTCTGAGACTATCCCGCAGGTGATGAAGCTGGATGTGGAGGTCCTGGGCTGGCATGGTTACACGTGGTCTGCAGTTGTGAGGCCGGTTGGATGTACTGCCAAATTCTCTAAAACGACATTGTAGGAGGCTTAGTGGAGGCCTAGTGGTTAGAGCGCCATAACCGGCGTTGGGCTAGTAACCGGAAGGTTGCAAGTTCAAATCCCCGAGCTGACAAGGTACAAATCTGTCATTCTGCCCCTGAACAGGCAGTTAACCCACTGTTCCTAGGCCATCATTGAAAATAAGAATTTGTTCTTAACTGACTTGCCTGGTTAAATAAAGGTAAAATAAAAAATAAATAAAACATGGTAGAGAAATGAGCATTCAATTCTCTGGCAACAGCTCTGGTGGACATTCCGGCAGTCAGCATGCCAAATGCATGCTCCCTCAAAACTTGAGACATCTGTGTCATTGTGTTGTGTGACAAAACTGCATATTGTAGTGGCCATTTATTGTCCCTAGTACAATGTGCACCTGTGTAATGATCATGCTGTTTAATCAGCTTCTTGATGTGCCACACCTGTCAGGTGGATGGATTGTCTTGGCAAAGGAGAAATGCTCACTAACATGGCTGTAAACAAATTTCTGCACAAAATGAAACATGGGACCAACACTTTACATGTTGCCTTTATATTTTTGTTCAGTATAGTTTATTCAACTAGAGATTGAAATAAATTGTTTATTTAAAAAGATGGGCCTGGCTAACATGGACTGTTTCCTCACCTTATTTGGTTATTTACCAGGTAAGAAGTGAAAACAAAACTGAAGTAATACTCCTTATTTTACTCAACTAGAGATTGAATTAAATGGTGTTTCTTTGAGAAGATGGGCCTGGCTGACATGAAAAAGACATTAAGTGGAAAGGATCCACACACACCACAGGCTGATTAACAATCTGCACATCTCTTTATTTACAATGCTGGCTGCCATGGTTAACACAAACGCAGGACATTGAATGCTACCTGAATTGAAAAGTAACACAAATAGGCCTACAGTACCACAGCGAGGTCATACAGGTGTGTGTGTGTATTAGTCAGATTATCCAGTGTCCACAACAGCACGATTGATCATTCTTTGCCCCCAGTGCATGCTTGCAACCCTCATCTTGTCTCCGTCTCCTCTTTCGGAGGGCCTAAGGCTCTTGGACCGTTACTGAGTACATCCTGGCCTGACACCTGGACGTGCCTGGCCCAATCCCACCTGGCCCCCCATCTCTACCTGCCTCCACTGGTTCTTTTCCCCCCTCAAGTCACTGAACCCCACACACCCAGAAACTTGGATTCCATTACATTTGACCAGAAGGTTTTGAATGTATGCTTTTATACAGTCTGTAGCTCTATAACAGAATGTCAAATAAAGATTTGTGCCAACCGGACGTGTGACTTCTTTCCCCAATGATTTCCTATGGCCGTGTTATTTTGTCAGTTAGCAGTTATTCTAGATGAGGCTGAATGGCAACACACACACACACACACAACTGCAATACTTGTGAATCTCATTGGTACATGACTGGTCAGTATAATGTCCATCATGAATATCCACCAGTGAAAATATGGATTTCTTGTTTGAATTAATTTAAAAAACAAAATGTTTTATTTAACTAGGCAAGTCAGTTAAGAACTAATTCTAATTTACAATGACCGCCTAGCCAGGCCAAACCCGGGCCAATTGTGCGTCACCCTATGGGACTCCAAATCACGGCCAGATGTGATGCAGCCTGGATTCAAACAAGGGACTGCAGTGATGCCTCTTACACTGAGATGCTGTGCCTTAGACCGCTGCGCCACTCGGGAGACAATTAAGGTTTTATTAAAAGGGACATGCATACACAAAGGAAGTTTATAAAATAAAGTAATTGATAGGAAAAGCAATTTACTACATAAATTATAGTGATAGCCTTTGTTTGCTTAACTGGGGGAATGGGATGGATAACAATAAGCAGGGTGGTACTCAACAGGCAGAATGTGCACTATGTATACAGAATAGGGTGCCATTTGGAACACATTCCATCTGTTGATGAAGCCACCTGAAATTAGTGGCTGCATACCAATTAACCATGAGGAGAGAGATGGACATCCAAGCATTTTTTAAAAACCTTCATTTAACCAGGCAAGTCAGTTAAGAACAAATTCTTATTTTCAATGACGGCCTAGGAATAGTGCCTGTTCAGGGGCAGAACGACAGATTAGTACCTTGTCAGCTCAGGAATTTGAACTTGCAACCTTCCGGCTACTAGTCCAACGCTCTAACCACTAGGCTACCCTGCCGCCCCAAAATTGGCTAGGTGTAAGCATTGGTTTGAGCTACTTTACACCATTGTTAAATCCCTGAGATGAGAAGAAATGTGAAAGTCAATAGTTTGGGAGAAGGACAATGTATATGCAGCAATTGTTAATGGTCACACAGCTTTCAGTCATTAGTAAAAAATAAAAATTATTTAAAAAAGGGCAAATAACTGACAATTTGTTGCAGTAATAGGTAAGACAATGGATCCAGAGCTGTATAGGTTAAATTTGGACTTTAAAGTAACAGGCAGGTAGAGGGGGGATATGGACAGGCACATCCAGGTGTCAGGCCAGGGTGTCCTAAGTTGTGGTCCAAGAGCCTCAGGCCCTCCAGATGGGGAGACAGAGAAAGAGAAAATATTAGGGTTAGTGAGAGCATGGCTAAGACCATAGTACTGTACACCACATGCAGTGGGGGTAGAGAACAATCAATAGTGTTGCTGTGGATACTGGATAATCTGACTAACACACACTTGTTTGACCTTGTTGTGATACTTCAGGACTACTTATGTTAGTTTCTGAATCAATTCAGGTAGCCTTCAATGTCCTGCGTTTTTTGTTAATCATGGCAGCCAGCATTGTAAATAAAAATACGTGCAGAAAGATAATGAGCCTCTGTGTCTCTGGATCCTTCCCCCTTAATGTATTTTTCATGTCAGCTAGGCCCATCTTTTCAAATAAACACCATTTATTTAAATCTGTAGTTTAGTAAAATAAGGAGCCTATTTTTTCAGTCCTTCTTTTGTTTTCTTCACTTCTTGTTACCTGGTAAAATAAGCAACAACCATGGATAACCACAAGAAGAACAAGGTGAGGAAACTGTCCATGTCAGCCAGGCTCATCCTGATTTTTCTCCCCAATTTCAATCTAGTCTCACCACTGCAACTCCCAAACGGGCTTGGGAGGCAAAAGGCAGAGATATACGTCCTCCGAAACCCACCCGCTTAACCCGGGAGCCAGCCGCACCAATGCATCAGATTCCTCTGTTCATCTTACGACTGAGGTCAGCCTGCAGGCGCCCGGCCTGCAACAAGGAGTTGCTAGAGCGCAATGAGCCAAGTAAGGTCCCCCCGGGCCAAACCCGGATGACGCTGGGACGAATGTGCACTGCCCTATGGGATTACCGATCACGACCGGTTTTGATACAGCCTGGGATTAAACCCAGGTCTGTAGTGACGCCTCTAGCAATAAGATGCAGTGCCTTAGACCGCTGCGCCACTTGGAAGGCCCTCAGGCCCATCATTTTAAAGAAACACCATTTATTTAAGTAGTTTTGTTCTGGTCACAAGATAATCCAGAAAATTACAATAAACAGCTCCACAATCAGGCAGAAAACAGAATGGTCTATTCTCAGACAGGGCCATCTTCAAAGAAAACATTGAAATTATCTCTATTTCAGCTAAATAAGCAGATTTGTTGAGAATACAAGAAAATCCTAATAATTCAGCTAAAGAGTGCCACAGTCATGCAGAAAAATCTGATTGTTCTATTATAGAGTGAGAACAATTAGTTTCCTTGGCTGATATGGCTGCTACTTACAAATAATATAACAGTAAATGAATAGATGACATTCACTGCTATGAGGCCGTCTCCAATATAATTGCATAGTTTACACAGACCCACCGTGGACCTTGACAAATAAATCTCCGTCCAATAGTCTGTTTTACAGTGGTATAAAGTACTTAAGTAGTACTTTCAAGCAATTTTAATTAAGTAGTTTTTTGGGGGGTATCTGTACTTTACTATTTATATTTTTGACAACTTTTACTTCACTATATTACTAAAGAAAAGTATGTAATTTTTACTCCATACATTTTCCCTGACACTCAAAAGTACTCGTTGCATTTTGAATGATTAGCAGGACAGAACAATTGTGTAATTCACACACTTATCAAGAGAACATCCCTGGTCTTCCCGATTGCCTCTGATCTGGCAGACTCACTAAACACACATGCTTCGTTTGTAAATTATGTCTGAGGTTTGGAGCATGCCCCTGGCTATAGGTACATTTAAAATTCAAAGACAATGGTGCCTTCTGGTTTACTTAATAAGGAATTTGAAAAGATTTACACATTTACATTTGATACTTAATTATATGTAAAACCAAATACTTTAGACTCAAGTACTTTTTTACAGGGTGACTTTCACTTGAGTCATTTTCTATAAAAAAGGTATCTTTATTTTTACTCAAGTATGACAATCGGGTACTTTTTCCACCACTGCTGTTTTGTCAACGAACTCAATGTATTCGAACACTGGTGGTAACCATATGATCCCAATGTAGCCTAGTAGGTAGCCTAGTAAAACGATGCCCCCTCTGGTATATTCTTTTGCGAACTACCTGGATCCTAGGGGGTTAAGGTTAAATGCGGCAAACACATATTGGTTGAAAGCATTCAGCTGTAAAACTGACTTGGTATCTCCTTTCACTTCGTTGTTGTTTCCCTGTTTACTACTCAAATATATTGAACTTATTGAGTCAAAGACGAAATTAACTACAATACACTGGTCTGAAATATATTAGCATTACTAGGCTACACAGAACCACCGCGGACACATTGTAAATGTATTTTTTTCTAGGCAACATGCCTAGAGCTTCCCACTGGGGCGTGGCTTATGGAGAGTTCTATGAAATAAGAGCTGGTATGGCCGTATTCTAGCCCAACGAGTTCTCACACGGGTGCCCGATTGCTATTAGTGTAGCAGGGCTGCACGCAAAAGCCATAAAGGCAAAGACCGATGGGCTATCAGCTGATCATAGCCAATGTAGATGATGACCTAGTTACCTAGCTTTGCTGTCGAAACAAGTTAGTTTTTACTTGATTTGAGCTTGTTCTGCTACTGACATATGCCTCGACTTACTATCAAGGAGTCGATGTGCATCCTTCCCAGACCACAAGCAACTGTAAAATATTCGCAACTCACCGACCGGCGCTCGTGCTGTGCAGAACGAGTGCAGCAGCGCGCTTTTATTTTGAAGGCTAAAACCGGAAGTTTCTGTTTTGTATGCCTGCAGCCGAAACAGTATCCAGTTCCCATCCCATGACTTGTATCATAACAGTAGGGAATGGGGGTGGTCAGCTTGATTACAGCTAAACAGAGACAGGACAGACATCTTACCACAATGCCAGACGGACTTATTACAAGCAGGTAAAATAAAGAACATTTCGTAGCTATCTTTCTTTGACGTTTCGAGGTTGCCTGTTAACATTAACACGTGTGAAACACATCCCCGTCGTTGTTTACTTGTTGAAGCCAGTCCTTGTTTTTCTCTGTACCAACCCAGGGGTCCCGTTGACTTAGTTGCAACTATTCACCAAACTATTGTGCACATATAAACTAATATCAGCATGTAGTGAAATAAAAGGTGTCATTGACATGTTTGCTGGATTCCTTTCTTGCTGTTTACCGTTGGAACAGTGTGGAATGATGTTTATTCACGATGTCACTCCACAGTTCTGTTCTTGTATGAATCTTGCACTTTGTGCAATTACTTTTGGTCAATGTCACAATGTTTTCCATCCCAGGCCGTTGCAGAATGAGGTGACAGGCATAGATCTGCAGGTGCCTCTTTACCAGGAGATCCGTGGTACCATGATGACAGGTCATGTGGAGTACCAGATAATTGTGGTGACTCGGCTGGCTGCCTTCAAATCTGCCAAGCACAAACCTGAAGACATTGTACAGCTGGTGGTAGGTAGTCACAGGTAGTCGTAGTCCCATGTAAGTTAGGTGGAAACATAAGTATTAGCATCCTGCCCCTGTGCCCCTAATCACCTCAAATTGAAAGTGATTGTGTTGCAGCTACTGCTAAATCTGAAATTGTGGTAACACTTCACTGTAGCATTCAGTATGTACAGTATGCATTCCTAAACCCTTTATAACAGCTACATAATGCATAATAACATTAAGATTTTGAACAACAACCAAATATACAATTCTAACGGTTAGATTTGAACCCCAAAGCATTGCTATAAAAGCTACAGGCATGCATGTTTTACATGTGTTTTGCAGGTTTCAAAGAAATACAGTGAAATTGATGAGTTTTACTACAGACTCATGGGTCAATATCCGAAGATCAACTTACCAGCCATGCCTCGCAAGGCCCTGTTTGTAGGCGAGGCAGACATCCGGGAGCGTAGGGTGGCCTTTGACGAACTGGTCAAGTTCATCTCCAAGAATTCTACACTTGCTACTTGCCCAGAGGTGTTGGAGCTCTTAGGTAATGTACCACAAAGCACTACAGTAAATTGTATTTTTTCTATAGAGTTTTGGTAAATAACTTGTTTGATTTGCTTGTCTCTGACTGAAACTTGCACTTTCTAACTCATTCACCTACATTAATGCCACCCCTCTATCTTAATGCAAACTACATAGGTCAGAAAATGTTCAACCTTGGGGATTAGTACTAATACTACTGCACCAAACTGTGATATTATTATTTGAACAATGAGGTTACTGTATATCAAGGCAGTCAGGGGTTCAAATTGACGTGTATCTGCCTGGCAAGTTATTTAAGAAAAGTATGAATTATTAACCAAACAGAAAAAATAAACAAAATAAACAGTACTTCCCTGTAGTGTAGAAGTTGCCTTATTTAATGAAGAATACAATGTCAAAAAGAATATTTGGCTCACAGTTCATATTTCTGTAGGGGCGAAGTCCACAATGGCAGATTCGAAAACCAGGAACGTTGCAGATTGGCAGGACCAGGATAAAGAAGAAGGCTATAATTTCTTTGAAAGTGAGGAGACCGCTGCTGCTGCGAAAGTAACCAAACATGTTCCACCAGTGAAACCTAGGGAAGAGGAGCAGGAACATGACGATGATGATCAGTACCTTGGACCTCTAGGCAATTTAAAGTAAGAGCCTTGCTGAGGTTGTGTTCATTTTAGATGTTTTTCTCAATGGTTTTGGCATCTTCTCAAATATCTATATTCTGGATCAAATAGTTGAAGGGAAAATATCATTTCAGGCTGTAAATCAACAACATTTGAAAATTGGGATACTTTCTACAGGCACTGTATGGTATTTAATGCTTTCTGTCACCCTTTCCCCCAGGTGCACGAGGCAGAAGAAGAAAAAGCCTCCACAGGCTAAAGTGGCTACCCAACCTAAGTTATCTCTGTTTGATGAGGCTGAGGATATAGATGACGACTTGTTTCAACCTGCAGCCAAAGACAGTTAGTATAAATATTTAAATACAGATTCTGTGTTCCATTTATTGCTTCCATAGGAACTGCAATTAACAATGGCATTAGCTGTCTACAAACAGTGTCAGTGTCAGAGATTCCAGACTGACATCCCGTAAATGAAGATATCAGATCTGTTCCCAAGGAAGCTTGCCTCTTGTCCAATTTAAGTTCAACTCATATCTTCATTGTGCTAACAGGCAACGTTAAGCTGTTTAAGGAGCCAGACTTGATGTGGAAAGTGAAGTTGGGTGACCCTTTACTACTTCCAACAGCATACAAGGATGTGGCATCTGCAGATTCAGGACTGGATGAGGATACAGATGAACTTTTCAGGTATACAGTCACAGTTATTTGCGAGACAAAGGGGTTATTACAACATTGTATTAGCCATTCAACATTGTCCTTGTTTCCCTTTTCAGGATAGAAGACAACTTTGACAAGCTCCTCCAGGTGAAGAAATGTATCAAGGCAAGGCCAGTTCCTGCCCCCAAACCCAAACTGGCCCCAAAGCCAAAACTGCCTGTGAAGCCCTCCTCTCTAGTCTCAGGTGGTAGGGGCCCAGTTGTGGGTGTTCTTCCAGTTGCAAATGAGGTGAAGGATCAAATCGACATTCTCAAGTATATCCAACAAAATGAGTCTACATCTATTGATGATCTGGATCTGTTTTAATTGCCAACTAAATGATAGTAACTGATTAGGACTCATGAAGTTGTTAGCAGGCTACACAGGAAAATAACAGCCTAAAACTATGCCAATGATTATATTTTGACATTACCCAGGATTATTCCATCAAGGATGACTTTTGGAAGTCTGATTCTAATAAAAAGTCTACTGAACATGTATAGTTACAATCAGTGCTGGAAATGGGCCTGTGTGGTGTTATTTATTTTTACCCATATTGCTTTCCTACTTTTTATACTGAAAATACTGTATACATTACCATGATTGAGTGGCTCCAAATGCAATGACTTCACAAAGAAATCTAACTCATTTTTGTAATACCTGCACAGTAATTTTGGATTTATCATACTAAATGTCTTGTCGGAACATATTAATGTAAAAAAATAATTAAACAACAAATTCTCTTTTCTTTTTTTTTCACCAAATAAAGTCTACAATTTTACAAAATGGTATGTTTACTTGCATTATTTATTGAAAGCATCCTATATTGCAGTACAATCAGTACAAATTAAGTCTGATATTTACCGAATTTGATAACATTTTTTTTTTTAAATTTACGTTCCATCTTAAATACTATTGAAAATCAGGTTATGGTGGTGCCCATCTGAGATGTAAATTATTTTGGTCCAGGTATTACTCAGAAGACAGCATTGTCATAGATTTTTGTCTGCTGGGGCCACCTCTAGGAAGAGCTGCAGGAACACAGTGACTTTCTCCAACAGTCCAGGGCAGAGTTTGTAGTGAATGAATGGCACATAAACCAATACACCACTGAAGATGAATATGGTGACGTAGAGGTACTCTATTGCAGGGTTGTCAATGATAGGTGCCATCACAAGGAAAATCGCTGCCATGATGACCAAGATGGGGATTACAATGGGAACCTGTGTGAATAAACAAAAACTGGTACTGTCACAAGAGTTGAGAAAGCAGATGGGTCCATTTGGCCAATTTAATTTTAATAAATCAATCTTGTGTTGTTCAAAAGGACTCAGACCTTTATAAATAAAATAAGAAATTAGATATCCTATGAGACTCACGCTATATGTCCTGGGAAGTTCAGGTTTCTTGATCTTGAGGTAGAGAAGCCCAGACAGAGTGATTGTATAGAAGAACCAGGCTGTAAAACTGGTAATATCAATGCAGAAGCATGGAAGATAAACAAAGCAACAATTTGATAAATGTATTGAGACATTTTGAAGTCAAAGCATAAACTACCTGAAGAAGTTGACAATGCTCTGGAAGTCCCCAGGGATGAGAACCAGAAGTGAGATAGCCGTGATGAAGATCAGGGCTGGAGAGGGGGTCAGTCGATTCACATGGGCCATGGCAAGAATATCAGGCTGGAGACAAAGACAACACAAATGTTGACATAAAAACTACAAAACTATCTAACTCAACACCTACATCAGACTATGCCAAAGTTTCCTTTTGAAAAATGTCAGTTAAAATTGCCTGTCTCTTGCATGTGTTTCTCACCATGTGTCCCTCTCTTGCAGCCACAAAGCACACCCGGCCACCACTAAAGAATGTTCCATTCAGGGAGCCAAAAGCAGACAAAGCAGCTGCAATTGACATCACCCATCCCCAGCTCCCGAGCACCTTATTGCTGTTAAAGACAACAATGTAATTTGTCATCTCATCACACATTGAACATTTTTTTGAGAGAGGTGTGTGGATGGAGTTAAGCTCTCTCACCCCCAGGTGACAGCCACTGCACTCGACAACATCAGTTCTCTGGGTGTCATGGCAGCCAAGTAGCTCACATTGACCAGTAGATAGAGCATGGTTACCATGGGGATGGCAATCATAACTGCCCTGGGCAGATTTACCTGAGAGGGTGCAAGATGGATAAAGATATGTTAAGTCCTTAAGATCATGGAACAAAGGACATTACTTATTACAGTGCATTCTTACCTCAGGTCTTTTCAATTCTTCTTTCACATAGTTTAAGTTGTACAAGCCAGTGACGGACCAGAGGCCTTAGTAAAAAGCCATCCCTATGGAGCTCACACCCAAGTTCGTACTATCAAAAGTATTTTTTTGTACAGTAACATTCCCCTGTGCAATTTTCACTACTCCTCCAATTACTATAACCATCAGGGCAAATAAGTAGCTTAGCCACCAAGAAGACCACCTGAATTCTCATGGATAAATGTATATTAAAGATTCTGGCCATGGCTACAACCATGATGGCTGCAACAGCAGCACATTTCACTATTAGCTGAAAGGAGAACAGTCTTGGTAGAAAGGTGCCACAGCGTATTCTGATAAGCTGAGGGGTATTGGTGCGATGCTCGCTGGCTTCACCACTAGTAGGAAGTTAAAGGCCTCAAAGAAGGCAGGGAAAGGTCCATAGATTTGAAGGATGTAGATGAAGTCCCCACCTGATTCTTTAATAATGGTTCCTAGCTCAGCTTACGAGATTCCTCCCAGCATGGCTACTAGGCCAAACAGGGCCCAAATGATCAGGCTTGCCTTTGGACTTCCAATGTAGGACAGCATAAATTGAGGGGACATGAATATACCCCATCCAATCATGATTCCTGCTACCAGTGAAACAGCACCAACTAAACCCAACTTGCACTTCAGTTGAAGCCCTTCTGTTTCTGTTTTTGCCATGGCCAGCTTACTGATTCAGACAACATGAGAAAATGTTGTCAATGGTCAATGGTCAATGACAAATACATACAAAGACCTGGCAAATCTTTGATGCTGGGTGCAAAGTACTTAGTAGTTAATATTAACTTCTCAGGTTGCAAAATGTATATTGTTGTGTCTTTGTTTATAGATGTAAAATGGTGCCCATACAGATTACCGCCCCAAAGTGTTTGTTAAAGATTCACCAAATTATTACTGTAACAAAAAAAAGGAGGTCCGATTGACTAGGAGAGTGAGAAAATGGATGCTACTGTATGTCATTGTACACTTGGATAATTCCTTCCCCTGAAGGTCTGAAAGGTTAAGGCCAAGGTTGACCTACAGTATCTCACCATTGTTATATGTGTTGGTCATAAAGCCACATGCAATTGCTGTCAAAAGCCATGTAAATGTAAAAATGACAGCCGAGGTCTTTTTAGTGTAGACTTGCCCTCTAGCTAATGACGTAGTTCTGCATACATTTTCAACCATATTTCCATCCTGATTAGTGTATCAGATGCAATTAAAAAAATAGATAAGGGCACACTATATCTCTGTTGGTGGGGTGGTCCAAAGATCAAAACCATTTAGCAGGATGCGATAGAGTAGACTTGTCAGGTATTGTCTCAGGTGATTTGCCTGTATATCCTATACTCTGTATTTTTGGTTTATTTCCTGTGAGCTATAACCTCAGTAGTACAAAAAAGAAAATGGCTCACGCTGTTGACGTGAGCCATGACCAGCCTTTCAAAGCACTTCATGGCTACTGATGTGAGTGCTACGGCCTGTAATCATTTAGGCAGGTTACCTTCACTTCCTTGGGCACAGGGACTATGGTGGTCTGCTTGAAACATGTAGGTATTACAGACTCAGTCAGGGAGATGTTGAAAATGTCAGTGAAGACACTTGCCAGTTGGTCCGTGCATGCTTTGCGTACACATCCTGGCAATCCATCTGGCCCCGTGGCTTTGTGAATGTTGACCTGCTTAAAAACTTCTAAGGGATAGGGGGCAGTATTCGGACGTTCAGGTGACTGTGGTGCCCAAAGTAAACTGCCTGTTACTCAGGCCCAGAAGCTAGAATATGCATATAATTGGAAGTAATTGGAAGTATTGGAAACACTCTAAAGTTTCGAAAACTGTTAAAATAATGTCTGTGAGTATAACAGAACTCATATGGCATGCGAAAACCTGAGGAGAATCCATCCAAAATAAAAAATTTGAGCTCACCACTGATTGTAATGGCTATCTATGGGAAAATCAATGGAATACCTCCCAGATTGCAGTTCCTATGGCTTCCAGTAGATGTCAACAGTCCTTGGACTGTATTGGCAGTATTGGATAGAAAACACTTAGAAGTTTCTAAGACTGTTAGAATAATGTCTGTGAATATAACAGAACTGATATGGCAGGAGAAAACCAGAGGAGAATCCATCCGGAATAAAACAAATTTGAGATCACCACCCATTGAAAACACTTTTTGTCAGGGTCAGTGACACTCAGAATGTGTAAACCAGTGTTAGTGTTCCTTTGTAATCAACCTGTATGAGATAAGAAATATAATGTATTATGTACTCAAAATCAGCACTAATATAAATTCAATGTACAGTTTCTACAATGGAAGTGAATGCATCTCTTTACCTCAGGACGTTTCAGCTCTTCTGTCACATAATTCAAGTTATTCCATCCATCGTAGGACCACAGTCCCTGGTAGAAAGCAATACCTATCGGATTGATGCCCAAGTTGGTCCCATTAAAAGAATCCTCAAAACTTTCTGTTTCCCCTCTGACGAGCAACACCACTCCTCCAATAATTATTACTGAAAGAGCCAGCACCTTGGCCACCATGAAGAACACTTGCATTGACATGGCGAATCGTACATTCAGACAGTTAACAATGGCTGTCACCACAATCCCTGCTGCAGCCACACACTTCACCAACAGCTGTGGGCATGGACAGTCCTGGTAGAAAGGTGCCAATGCATATTCAGCAAAGCTCAGTGAGATCCCAGCCACACTGGCAGGTCTCACAAATATGACTGAGCTGAAAATTAAAATGAAGGCCAATACTGGGCCTGACGTCCGTAGGATATAGATGTACTCTCCCCCCGACTCTCGGATGACTGTCCCCAGTTCAGCATAGCAGAGAGAGCCAAGCATAGCCAGCAGGCCACAAGCAGCCCAGACCACCAGGCTTCCTCCTGGGCTTCCTATGTTGACCAGAACGAATTGAGGGGACATAAAAATCCCAGATCCAATCATAGTGCCAGCCACGAGCGACACAGCGCCAACCAGTCCCACTTCCCGTTTCAGGCTGAGCTTGGGTGATGTGCCATCCAGAACTTCAACTGCTGGGCATCTGTCCTCACCAGTCATGTTTTACCATAGAACAACAAGATATTTGCTGAAGTAAAGCTTTAAAGTCTGTGTCCAATTCACTTGTACCACCATTGAGTGGGTTAATAATTACAGAAGGAAGAGTGAGTACGACTATTTTACAACCACATTTCAGTGCCAAGGGATTGTTACAGATTAGATAGAGATAGATTTTTGAAGGGGGGTTGAGGTCACTGGGGGAGTAAATAAGTACACAAACAAAAAGAAATAACTTTATTTTGCACCAATGTCTGACTCGTTTTTCCCCAGGCATTTCTGTAAAATGAATGTGTGCCTTCGGAAAGTATTCAGACACCTTGACTTTTACACATTTCTTACGATATAGCTTTATTCCAAAATTGCTTAAATACAAATCCTCTGCAATCTACACACAATACCCCATAATGACAATGTGAAAACAGGTTGTTAGAAATTTTTGCAAATGTATTAAATATTAAAACAGAAATACCTGATTTACATAAGTATTCAGACCCTTTTCTATGAGACTAGAAGTTGAACTCAGGTGCATCCTGTTTCCATTGATCATGCTTGAAATGTTTCTACAACTTGATTGGAGTCCATCTGTGGTAAATTCAATTGATTGGACATGATTTGATGACAGTGCTTATCCCACAGACGACAGTGCATGTCAGAGCAAAAACCAAGCCATGAGGTCAAAGGAATTGTCCTTAGAGCTCTGAGACAGGATTGTAATCAAGGCACAGATCTGGAGGAAGGGTACAAAAACATTTATGCAGCATTAAAGGTCTCCAAGAACACAGTGGCCTCCATCATTCTTAAATGGAAGAAGTTTGGAAACACCAAGACTCTTCCTAGAGCTGGCCGCCCGGCCAAACTAAGCAATCAAGGGAGAAGGGCCTTGGTCTGGGAGGTGACCAAGAACCTGATGGTCACTATGACAGAGCTCTAGGGTTCCTCTGTGGAAATCAAATGTATTTATATAGCCCTTCATACATCAGCTGATATCTCAAAGTGCTGTTCAGAAATCCAGCCTAAAACCCCAAACAGCAAGCAATGCAGGTGTAGAAGCACGGTGGCTAGGAAAAACTCCCTAGAAAGGCCAAAACCTAGGAAGAAACCTAGAGAGGAACCAGGCTATGAGTGGTGGCCAGTCCTCTTCTGGCTGTGCCGGGTGGAGATTATAACAGAACATGGCCAAGATGTTCAAATGTTCATAAATGACCAGCATGCTCAAATAATAATAATCACAGTAGTTGTCGAGGGTGCAGCAAGTCAGCACATCAGGAGTAAATGTCAGTTGGCTTTTCATAGCCGATCATTAAGAGGATCTCTACCACTCCTGCTGTCTCTAGAGAGTTGAAAACAACAGGTCTGGGACAGGTAGCACGTCCGGTGAACAGGTCAGGATTCCATAGCCGGAGGCAGAACAGTTGAAACTGGAGTAGCAGCACGATCAGGTGGACTGGGGACAGCAAGGAGTCATCATGCCAGGTAGTCCTGAGGCATGGTCCTAGGGCTCATGTCCTCCAAGAGAGAGAAAGAAAGAGAGAAAGAGAGAATTAGAGAGAGCATACTTAAATTCACACAGGACACCGGATAAGACAGGAGAAGTACTCCAGATAAAACAAACTGACCCTAGCCCCCCGACACATAAACTACTGCAGCATAAATACTGGAGGCTGAGACAGGAGGGTTCAGGAGACACTGTGGCCCCATTCGATGATACCCCCAGACAGGGCCAAACAGGAAGGATATAACCCCACCCACTTTGCCAAAGCACAGCCCCCACACCACTAGAGGGATATCTTCAACCACAAACTTACCATCCTGAGACAAGGCCGAGTATAGCCCACAAAGATCTCCGCCACGGCACAACCCAAGGTTGGGCGCCAACCCAGACAGGAAGATCACGTCAGTGACTCAACCCACTCAAGTGACGCACCCCTCCTAGGGATGGCATGAAAGAGCACCAGTAAGCCAGTGACTCAGCCCCCGTAATAGGGTTAGAGGCAGAGAATCCCAGTGGAGAGAGGGGAACCGGCCAGGCAGAGACAGCAAGGGGAAGAAATGGAAGAACCATATCTGCAGCGCTCCATGAATCCATGAATCAATTATGATAGAGTGGCCAAACGAAAGCCACTCTTCAGTAAAAGGCACTTGACAGCCCGCTTGGAGCTGTGTTGGGTGATTCTGTTACGGTTTTCTTCCGTCGAAAGAGAGTCGGACCAAAATGCAGCGTGGTTAATACGATACATGTTTAATGACGAAGAAACACAAACAATACAAAACAACAAACGGAACGTGAAAACCTATACAGCCTATCTGGTGAAATACAAAACACTGAGACAGGAACAATCACCCACGAAACACTCAAAGAATATGGCTGCCTAAATATGGTTCCCAACCAGAGACAACGAGAATCACCTGCCTCTGATTGAGAACCGCCTCAGGCAACCATAGACTTTGCTAGAACACCCCACCCTACGAAAAACCCCAATACACAAACACACCACAAAATAAACCCATGTCACACCCTGGCCTGACCAAATAAATAAATAAAACACAAAATACTAAGACCAGGGTGTGACAGTTGTGTTGTCATCAAACTTAATGATGGTGTTGGAATCGTGTATGGCCACGCAGATAGTACAGGAGGGGATTAAGCACCCACTCCTGAGGGGCCCCCTTGTTGAGGGTCAGCATGGCAGATGTGTTGTAGCCTACCTTCACCACCTGTGGTTGGCCCGTCAGGAAGTCCAGGACCCAGTTGCAGAGGGAAGTGTTCAGTCCCAGGGACCTTAGCTTAGTGATGAGCTTGGATGGCACTATGGTGTTGAACGCTGAGATGTAGTCAATGAACTGCATTCTCACGTAGGTGTTTCTTTTGTCCAAGTGGGAAATGGCAGTGTGGAGTGCAATAGAGATTGTGTCATCTATGGTGGTATACGAATTGGAGTGGGTCCAGCATGTCTGGGATGATGGTGCTGATGTGAGCCATGACCAGCCTTTCAAAGCATTTCATGACTACAGATGTAAGTGCTTAAGGGGCGATAGTCATTTAGACAGGTTACCTTGGTGTTCTTAGGCACAGAGACTATGGTGGTCTGCTTGAAACATGTAGTTATTACAGACTGGTTCAGGGAAAGGTTGAAAATATGAGTGAAGACACATGCCAGCTGGAAAGCACATGCTCTGAGTACGCATCCAGGTAATTAATCTGGCCCTGTGGCCTTGTGAATTTGAACCTATTTAAAAGTCTTACTCACATCGGCTCCGGAGAGCGTGATCATGCAGTCGTCCATAACAGCTGGTGCTCTCATGCATGGTTCAGTGTTGCTTGCCTCAAAGTGAGCATAGAAGGCATTTAGCTCATCTGGTAGGCTTGCGTCACTGGGCAGCTCGTGGCTAGGTTTCTCTTTGTAATCTGTGATAGTTTGCAAGCCTTGCCACATCTGACGAGCATCATAACCAGTGTAGTAGGATTTGATCTACAGTGCCTTGCGAAAGTATTCGGCCCCCTTGAACTTTGCGACCTTTTGCCACATTTCAGGCTTCAAACATAAAGATATAAAACTGTATTTTTTTGTGAAGAATCAACAAAAAGTGGGACACAATCATGAAGTGGAACGACATTTATTGGATATTTCAAACTTTTTTAACAAATCAAAAACTGAAAAATTGGGCGTGCAATTTTTTTGAATATTCTATGAGAGTTGTTGACGTCAACCACCTGTATTCAATTGAGATAGATGCTATGCTACTAGCCCCATGACATGAATATGCATAGCCATCTCGAGACTCCGATATAGTGTTTTTAAAAAAAATCAAAGCTGCTGGGATGTCACGTGTCCTATATCAGTACACTCGAAACAATGTAAGCATTACGAAACTTATATTCCATAATATAAACCTCATGTAGCAAAATAGCCATTTCGGTTGCCTAAATTCGACACTCTCATTGACCTCAATACTAAAACGCATTCCTTGGTAAAACAACGCAAAAATGCCACCTGCTGGAGGGAGTTGGGCCGTATTATTTTTTGATCGAGTTGGGCCTCTTCCTTTCCCTCTCTGAACCAGTTGAGAACTGTTCTAACCTATAGGAGAGCACTTTGACACACCCCCTCCTTTACACACGCCTACTACTTTCCTTTGGACACAACCACTTCCTTCCACATGCTTGCTACTTTCGTTTCAACACACCCACTTGCCCATATTCCGGTTTCCATATTGAGCTGTAGCTACCTCCTTCTCAAACGATTTGGTTGAAAAATCTTACTAACTCTACCCACTAGAGAGCAGAATACTGTGTTCATAGCTGGAATGCTATTCGATCTAAGTGCCAGTGCGACGTTCTACGTCACGTCATCGTACCGGATGTTGATACAGAATCCGCAGGAACAGCTGGGAGAGAACAACAAAGCGACAACGAACCCAACAGAGTTTGGGGAATAAAATAATTAACGTGGAAAAGGACGGCTTAGCTACAAATAGCTAAAACCCAACTAGTCGAAAAGTCTTTAAACGGTAAGACTGGGTTGTGTTCAGGCAACAACACGTCATATTTTTCCGACCTTCTCTTGATGCCATCGACGTCGTTTGCTAAATATGGCGTTACTGAGTTTGACAAACCGGCCATGAAAGAGAGAGTGCGTGCGCGAGACACAGCGTCGTCAGGGACTGACTTTATTATCGTTAGGGACTGACTGTATTATCGTTAGGGACTGACTGTTTTATCGTTAGGGACTGACTGTATTATCGTTAGGGACTGACTGTATTATCGTTAGGGACTGACTGTATTATCGTTAGGGACTTTATTATGACAGTTGTCAGGGATTTGTGTTCTTCATTGAACAGTTTTTTGAACAGAGTATAGAGATGTAATTTAAATGATCTCTCTGTCTTTCAGAGAGCAGCATTTAACCTTCCGTTTGGTCCTGCAGGTGAGTGTGTACTGAACCATGGGGCGGATCTTCCTGGACCACATCGGGGGCACACGCCTCTTCTCCTGCGCCAACTGTGACACTATCTTGACCAACCGCTCAGAACTCATCTCCACCCGCTTCACCGGAGCCACCGGCAGAGCCTTCCTCTTCAACAAGGCAAGCGACACCTCCACTGCATGACACCAGCCTGCTACTGCCAAAGACATGTTTTCACATGAGTACTTTTATCCCTTGATTGAAATAGTCCAATGTGAAAACTCCTTTTATGCATAAACACTCAAACTAATATATTTTATTCCAGGCTCACTATCACTATACTTAGCTATGTATAACACACAAGTGTACTCACATAATTTACACAGCAAGTTACATAACATGTGACACCTAGAAAACCCACTTCCACAAAAGACAGAAGTAACACCTAGCAAACATACATGTTTATTACCATGTTACGACTGTGTAATAACCTCTGCATTATTATTCATTATCTGTAAGGTGGTGAACCTGCAGTACAGCGAGGTGCAGGACCGCGTGATGCTGACGGGCAGACACATGGTGCGAGATGTCAGCTGTAAGAACTGTAACAGCAAGCTGGGCTGGATCTATGAGTTTGCCACCGAGGACAGCCAGCGCTATAAGGAGGGCCGCGTCATCCTGGAGAGAGCACTCGTCAGGGAGAGCGAGGGCTTCGAAGAACATGTCCCCTCTGACAATTCCTGAGCTGATGCTCAAAATACTCGCTCATCCCTACGCCCCTGCCCTAACCCTCCATAGCCCCAAGCTCATTATTCCAGACACTGGTCAATAGTCTAGGCTCCACCCACAGCTTTGACCTAGCTAGGACTTTTTGACCTCTCCTGATTGGCTGGATCTCTTGATGCATTGTTGGCCTCTCCTAAACCCCTCTCTCTTTCAAAGACCACCTTCTGTCACCTAGAGACATCGACGGGCCCGCTTTCACATAGCTACGGACTCCATGCACACGTGCAAACACAGGATTTTGAAGGCAACTACACACACTGCAAGGCACACAGACTCATATTTACATACTTGACATGCTCACATGCATGATTAGTAGATGTATTCACTGACTGGATATTTTGTCAACGTTACAGCTGCAGTCACTATAACTCCCTCCCAGTGTTGTGTGTACTGTGTATCCTTATCCTCTATCTGGCTGCTGTGCCTGTGCATGCATTGTGAGGACCTGCTTGTTGCCATGCACATCCCCACAAGTCCCTCCTTTTGTGTGTGAGGAGTGCGAGCAGCCTATTGCCTCTTAGTAAGTGAGGAGCTGAGCAGGGTAGTATCATGCCCAAAGACTGGTGGCCTGCTGGGCTGGCCTTCATATGAACTGTTGCTGTTCCTCTCAATTTCTGACAATTCCCAGCCAGTTGGAATGAAGGGATCTGTGTTCTCTGTCATGCTGTTCTTTGTTTCCAATCCCTGCCCAGGTTAATGTACAATAGATAGAAATCTAGAAGAAAAAGAAACGCACACCTATTAAGACGAGGTGCTGGCTAGCGGAGTAGAAACTTGAAAATAAAAGAGAGCCGCACACTCTAGGAGCTCAGATGCAAAAATGTAATACCAACGTTTCGACAGCCAAGCTGAGCTCCTAGAGTGTGCGGCTCTCTTTTATTTTCAATAGATAGAAATAACACATGATTATCAGAAATGATTATAATTGTATTAATGGTTAGTATCATTATTGTATTTTTATTCTCAGATGAGTCATTGTTTTAATTGGTTTGCTTTTCAAATCAGTTTATTAGTCGAGTACACAGATTTGCAGGTGTTAAAGCACCTCCAACAGTACAGTAGAATGTCACGTGAATACAATACAATTTTTTTTTTTAAATTAACCAAGAAATTACAGAATGAGTAAAAAAAAATATTGCTTTTATTATGATTATTGTTTTTCTTTATGTATTTTTAAAAAACAACGTCCGATGTTTTTCTTGATATGAGGTATAAAAAAAGAGTAAGATTGTCTCTTTTTCCAGTTATCCTGCTTGGGCAATTTTTCCTCTGTAGTGATGATTTCTGAATAAAGTGTGTATTCTTGCTAAAAGTAATGTTTCCAAATGTTGTTTGGTACAGTTTGAGCTTTAGTTCACTAGATGGCACCAGAAAACTGATTACATACTAAAAATACAATGCGTGTTGTGATGTGACTATGGTTATCCTATAGACCAGTGGTTTCCAAACTGTAATAGTAGAATGCACAACCTGCAATTTCGAAATTGGGTAGTGCATCATCAGTTCCTATTGTCATGTTAGTCATTGCATACCGTAGAGAGCTATTTATAACCTGTCAGAAATGTCCAGATCAACTAGCCTATGTCAGCTAAGGTTTTTTAATTTAGGTTTTTTAGCCCAGAGATATTGTTGTCCTTTTTTTGTCACTCAAATATCACATGAAAACACATATACACCAAATGTATAGAATTTAAAGACAATTTGCTTTACTCAAATGGCAAAATGTTCTTTGCACCCCATGACAATATGTGTAGAATTGCAGGAAATAAGCTTTAAACCTGCACAATTCTCTCTGCAAACAAGAGGGGTGACATTTTGTGTCATGAACAGTGCTTGTGCCCGTAGAAATAGATGTGGCGCAGGGGGTGCGCAGGAGTTTCCCCAATGCTGGAACGGGGGCCCCAAGTAAAAAGGTTTGTGAACCCAGTGGAAACGTTTAGACAGTGGAAGCGTTTGACATTGCAGCTGGGTCGAGACTGAGTGATCTACAAATCGCCTTGCATCATAAATAACCTCAATAGTATTTGGAGATCAGTGAGTCAGTCACAATTTACCCAAGATACATCAGGGTTTTGATGCTCTAACACGGCCAATGTCTTTTTAATCGTTTTTTTTAATAGAATGAGGGCTAGATTCAATCACATCTGCCCTAACCTGCAATAACCGAAAACGGCATAGCAGATTGATTGTTTTTATTAAAGTGATGTTTGGAGGTGTAACTGCATTGGGGTTGTCAAATCAGCAAGTGGCTTTGGCTGTATACATATTGCGGACATTGTCATTGGATGCGCCGAGTCGCATTAGTAATAATCCCATGCAGCCTTGTTACAGGTTCGAACACTGGAATGTGTTGTAATCTATTAGATCCTTTTATTTCGTAGAATGATTTTCAATTTGAATGTCATTACTTCTAAATAGTCTATATTTCACGTTCTGAATCTGTAATGCTAGTGGGATGGGTGTGGCTTCGTGACAATGACCACACGAGTAGCCGCTCTTATTTCACAGCTCTAACATAGTTACACCAGCTAAGCAGGTGTCAGCTATCGCTGGTTAACACTTGATCTGATTGAATCTAATCCTAAGAATAACAGCAAAGTTGGAGTGTTAATCACACTGCGTTAGTGCATAGCCTACACAGGAACCACCTCACCACTTTCACTTGTCTCAAACGTTGTTACATCACTGCTAAAGAATGTAAAGATTCAAAAGGGAATCATACAGTTTGAATACTTTTTACACATACAACACAATTGAAAATACAAGGAAGATGCTCTCCATTAGGTTGTCAAATCAGCAAGTGGCTTTGGCGGTATACATATTTATTTATTGTTTATTGTTTTGTAGTGTTCAGTTTATGTCTTTAAATAAACGTTATGGACACTTACCACGCTGCGCATTGGTCCTCCGATCCTTCTCGCTACTCCTCCTCAGAAGAGGAGGAAGAATGCTGTTACAATATAAAACTACTAACTCACATCAAATTGATAGTGGAGAACGTCAAGGTGGGTACAAAGAGTAGTAGAAAATGTGAGAATGGGAACCAAGTCCACCCAGATAAGGAGTCAAACAGGCACAGCTGTCTGAACACAGACCAAGCAACCACAAGAATTTGTTCTGTGACAACACAGGCCACAAATATCACCACTATAAAGGTGTTTGGTGGTGTGTGAAATTGGCTTATTAACAGGCAGTGACAAAGCATTCCTAATCCACTCATACATATTACAGAGCCGAACACGGGGGTTTATTTTTAGAGTTGATCCTGTTGGAAGCCATCGTTGTCTGTGGGTGTTAGTCTGAGTGTGTTTATGTGTTATGGATGGTAGAATCAGCAGGGGTCTGCAATCACTCAAGCAAGAGTGCTACCAATCACTTACCAGGCAGGCACTAACAAATCCTGATTAACTGCACAAGTTTGGCGGGACAGAATGGGTTACCCTGTGTGATCCATTTTGTTAGAACTAGCTGGGGTTTGTGCACAGTAGTGTACTTGTGAGGCATCTCAGGTGATTGAACTAAAGAGGATGAGGGTCAGGGTGTTAAAGGAGGGTGGATTAAAATAGCAACATGTTGAGTGCCAGACATAACCAGCTCCACCAATACTCAAGGTAGACGAAACAATCAGATGAACAAACAAGTTTCTTGTCCCCAATATGTATTGTATTGGTTATCCTTTTCCCCTCTGATATGCTGACAACATCGCCCGTGTTGCGTGTGCAAGCGTTGCAAAATACATTTACACATACATGTTATTCAATAATTTCATCCAAATCACTTGCGCACGACTGTGTAGCCAGGTGCTAAAATAGAATGTGGTTCAATTTTTGACGCATGACGTGCAGCAAGTCCCACCTCTCCCATCTCCTCATTGGTTTTTAGAAGCATATACCACGTGGGTGATTGAAAGATGAACTGAGGTCCACACTCCAGTCCAGTTGGTTAGGGTTAGGGTTAATGCACCTTAAAGTTGGTTGCCAACCGCCATATAAAGTCCACAAAAGAAGAAGAAGACTGAAGGAAGAGATTACTAGAAACTAACTAGGTTTCCCCTTTTATCTGTGGATTAAGAAAGCTATGCTAAAAAGAGCTCCTGGTTTCATGTTCCTCCAGGGATGAGAAGGAATAGGAACATGTCTTGTGATGTGTCATTGCAACCAGCCAACAGAATGATGGAAGCTGTATCATCATCCTTCAACCCACTGTAATATCTATCATAGTGGGTGTGGACATAATTTCGGCCACAGCACAAGGATGATGAAAAAAACAGTTATTAAGGTAATAATTAGAGCCATATGCATAATTGCCCTGTGATTCATAGTCCCTGGAGTGGCTATTTCTAAAAGTCCTATATCAACCTAGCCTGCATTCGCCCTCATTTATTGCCAAGGATGTCAGCATCACTCCCTCCCTCTCTACCTCCAGCATTAATGAGCAGCTGGAATTTAAAATCAGAGCAGAGACTCATGCTTGCAGACACAGCTCATAGACCCAACACCCATGCACTGCACACACACTGACACATACACAACTGGCATCATACCGTTAGCAGTAGAGGAAAAAATAGCATGCTTCCATTGACATCATTCTGCATCACATTGCTAGGGAACGGATGAGTCAACATTTGTTGCCACGGCAACACTGCTTCACCTTCAAATCTCTTGCCCTCTGTCTGTCAGTGCCACAGCAGACTGGTGTGGTGAGTGTGTTTATATATATATGGTCTATGGTGTGAGCTCACTATGGCTGTAACATGAGCGTGCACGGTCTTATTAATTTGTTCACTAAAATGTTTACTAGGACTGCTCCAAGAGACCACAACTACAATATTTTAATGGTAGTGAGCTGATATAATGTTGGGTCAGCATCCTGAACGCCAATCAGCGAAGAATGAGTTTTACATTGCACATTTTCAAACAAGACACACAGAGCAGGGTATCTGCATGGGATGAAATGTTATATTTATTGAACAGCGTGATAACTGACAACATTGGCCAGTAAAGATTTATCTGAGGACAGTGATTGTAAATGAGTCCAGCATCAGCAGTTGATTATATTATGGATAATAACAAAACACAGAGACAATCCAACAGAGAAATAGAGAATTTTGAGAAACCAAGAAAGATAGAGAAAGGAAAACAAAGAGAACAGATAAGAGAGAGATGGAGAGAGATGGGTGAAATATGTAAATTCCAGCTGTTTCAGAGATTCTAGTAATAGAGAGATGAGTAGTAATTTGGTAAGCCATTGACATCCTGATGAGAGAATTGTTAACGCAGTCTAATCACAGTGACTGGAACCAGCCCATACAGCTGAACCACAGGGCCTCGTATTTCAAGAAACAAAAACACATCGACAACCATCTATGACTTTGTACATAGGACTCATTATTTTCTTACAAAAATTAAAATTTGACCTGCAGCATTGAGGTGGTTGGTAGATCAAACAGTGTCCTTCATAAAAATGGTTCTGGATTGGCAGAACTCTATATATGGCAAGGTTAGATTTGTTTTTTTTGTCATAATCGGTAGAGCTTTCTCAGTTGTCATTCGCTAATTGAGTTTAGCGCGCTGAGAGCATCGATGCAAGTTTGCTGGGAAGAGAATGAGGTGGGCATGAGGCTTTTTTGGATTAGGGCGACTTCAAGGCCAACTTTCCACTCCAAGTCTGGTCCTCTGTGTCCCACTCGGATGTTGTGGGTGTTGTCTAAATTACATTCTTCCACCCTCCACCCTCTCTTTGTAAGCTGCTTTGCAGTTGCTCAGTCTCAGATCTCGATTCCTGAACAGTCACCCATTCCAATAAAGAGTGCATGAAAGTGTTGCTGCATTCCACAAGAACCTTAGCAGCGATGCGTGGTGGAACTGCCCTGCCCAGTTTTGGCAGACTACTACATTCCGTTTGATTCCTTTTTACATTACATGGCTGATTTTTGCCTTTGGATTTCCTGGTGCAAAAGCTACTTCCAGCATGTATACAAAAATGATCAGGTTTACAGGTTTATCGAGAGGTAAGCAATGAAAACAACTTACCTCGTCTATAAAGGCTCAATGTAAATGGATTGACAGTAGCCTTAATGTGCTAGACACTGTTCAGATTCCCTGCCAGCAAACACTTTAGTGCACGATTGACTCATCACTTCGACTGAAAGCATTCAGTTCTACCGGTAATCACTTTTTGTTGGCTAATGATTGCTTGCAGAAACAGTGATTAATTTGTCTTGACTAATGGATCATCTACATTGGCTAAACACAGAACAATAATGGCAAAAATACACACATCTAATGTATGAGTGCTGTATACTATGGCTCTGTTCCATCACTTAAAATAAACAAATACATAACCAATGGACAACATACAAAACAATAATACAATCCATTTAAAACACATAGCTATAACTGAACTAAGAAATAGTATTCTGGCTATTATTATGACACTCTGGTTCAAGAATGATATGAAATCAAATCAGATAAGGCCCAGAGCCAGAGGTCTGTGAAGTTAGGTGATGAAGGAGCTCCAGTAGAACAGAGAGGCTGTTTTGATCAGAGCCATGTGGAGCTCCGTCTTACAGGGGGGCACGCGGCACACTCCCTGTGGAAAGCCCAGGGGCTCAGCGGCGTAGAGGTCACTCAGGCGGACCTCCCTTTTAGCCCAGTGCTCCTGGGTCATTTTATTTTACATTTTTTATTTCACCTTTATTTAACCAGGTTGGCCAGTTGAGAACAGGTTCTCATTTACAACTGCGACCTGGCCAAGATAAAGAAAAGCAGTTCAACAAAATCAAACAGCACAGAGTTACATATAAACAAACGTACAGTCAATAATACAATAAAAAAAAATCTATGTACAGTGTGTGCATATGTAGAAGAGTAGGGAGGTAGGCAATAAATAGGCCATAGAGGCGAAATAATTACGATTTAGCATTATCACTGGAGTGATGGATGTGCAGATGATGATTTGCAAGTAGAGATAAAGGGGTACACAAGAACAAGAGGCGGCAGGGTAGCCTAGTGGTTAGAGCGTTAGAGGTTAGAGCGTTGGACTCGTAACCGAAAGGTTGCAAGTTCAAATCCCCGAGCTGACAAGGTACTAGTCTGTCGTTCTGCCCCTGAACAGGCAGTTAACCCACTGTTTGTGGGGGTTTGTGCAGATGCTGATGTGGATGCTGACCCAAATGTGTCATATATCTGGCCCTGTGTCTGTAAGTCAAACTAATTTTAAGAACATTGTATGCACATACACAGAGATACACATAGACCACATATGTAACATACATAGTTACAGTATAAAACCGATGTTAACAGGCTTGGGGATGAGAGCTGGAAGCAGGGTGCTCATGTCCTATTCAACAATCATTGCCCTGGTTGGCTGATGTCACTAAAAGCTGTCAGGGAACTTGTTAGTTCACGACAGTAAAAGCAGATAAACTGATCATGAAGCAGATATACTGTACATAGGACATTAACACTTCCAAAGTAAGCTAATCAATTGTCTAGAATTCTCGGCGGATATGGAACTGCAAGTTTAGGAGTAACGAGGAAAGATTTGATGAATCATGGAGTTGCCTAATGTAAGACAATTGGAGTTATCAATGTCCTCATAACTAGTAAACCCTCCTGTTCTGTTCATCTTCCTAAACACTTCCACACAAACAGTGGAAAAACCAAGGCAGACATTCCTATTGTGGAATGTAAATAGGGGTTGGAGCCAGGAGTTTCTTACTGTTAAAATGCTGTGAGCAGGGAGACTGGATTTTATGCAGCTCGCCTGACAACCTTTTTTTTAGACCTGAACATTTCACATTTCCACTAAATAGCCTAAATATTTTTGCATATAACTCAGCCTACAGCTGTCTTTTGTTGGATCATGCTTTCGAGAATGATGCCATCTGGGGCCCACTCAATACTGTCATACTGTCACACCCTGACCATAGTTTGCTTTGTATGTTTCTATGTTTTGGTTGGTCAGGGTGTGATCTGAGTGGGCATTCTATGTTGGATGTGTTGTTTGTCTATTTCTATGTCTGGCCTGATATGGTTCTCAATCAGAGGCAGGTGTTAGTCATTGTCTCTGATTGGGAACCATATTTAGGTAGCCTGGGTTTCACTGTGTGCTTGTGGGTGATTGTTCCTGTCTCTGTGTTTTGCACCAGATAGGGCTGTTTTTGGTTTTCCACGTTTATTGTTTTTGTTAGTTTATTCATGTCTAGTGTCTTTATTAAAAAACATGAATAACCACCACGCTGCGTTTTGGTCCGCCTCTCCTTCACCTAAAGAAAACCGTTACACATACGCCTTGGCCTATATCCCATTTCTTTTCAAAGCTACTGCTGTATTACAGTAGGTGTACAGAGACTTTGACAGCTCATATGATCTCCATATGATCATGTCAGATGATATCTAGTCTTGCCCCACAGGGACCCTTTGTGTCTACTAGTGTTCATAGAAATCAGTTGCTGAGTGGAGGAGTGTATCGTATTAAGGTTTATGGGGCCTTAACAGCTCAGTATTGCCAAGCATGAACCAATGAGCATATCCTAACAAAAAGTATAAACCCAGCAGGTAGGACAAACTTTCCCAGAACTACTGTCAGTGTCACCTATTACCATAAAAATAGGGATCTTAGCTACGTATGCTATGCATGTGGCTTTGGATAAAAGTATAAGCCTATGAAGAAAAAACAAATCATAACACTAAATCAGTAGAACATATGGCTTTATTCTTGCTGTTAGTCTTTATTGCTTGGTCTTGCTGACGCAGTGAACCTGAGCTCGGCTACAGGGAGTTCTGCTATACCAAGCAGGTGTTTTGAACTGTGGTTCACACTCCTCCACCTCCATTACCGCTGTAATCGCACAAGTCTCCCAGTTCCATCCCCCTCACGTAATTACCACCACGCTTAGCAACAGCAGTACCATTACACGGCAGGTCTCCCGGTAAGCAGCATTCAAAGTGGTTGATGGAATAACAACTCAGGTGTGTGTGTCATACAGAGCTTGGATGGGGGTTTAAGGGTTGTTTTTTAGCAATGGAAAATATGAAGCATGGAAGAGGTGAGGAACACGCTGGCTCAGCACAATTGTCACAATTACGCCTCCCCTGTTACTGCTCTCCCCCATAACACACACACACACACACGTGTCGGCAGGAACATGCTAGAGCACACACACCTTTATGGTCCCCAGAGGATGAGAGGTGAAAAGTGATAAAGTCATCACATCATGATTTTTTCCAACCCCCAGGACACAAGGGATGTAGGCTATTCACCCGCTCACGGAAAACATTTTCTTTCGATGTTCAATGGTGTAGGACTAATAAAATCGTAGAAAATGTCATTAAATTAATATAACGAGGGTTGATTAAATGTTTATTCAATCACCATAGCAAAATATGATCTAGCCCAACTGCAATGACATATATATCTGCTCGTAGTCTGACCCTGCATAATCTGGAAATCATTTTGAGTGGAGACCAAATGTCACCATAGAGGAAATGGAAATGAGAGGTCAACCATGTCTAAACAGCAAGCCGAGTCGTGCCCATTCTTGGTTCTCTGCTCTCAAAACCATTAGGCAGAGTAATTCAACTTCTGAGTTAGGCTAGCTGAACAGCCCTCTTTGTTGCAGTGGAAAAACAGAGAGGACTTCAACCCCTGGGTTCCATCTCCACTGTGCTCACAGCTAATTGCTGCCTGCTGTCTGTGATGAGTGGTGCAGTTCGCAGGGAGGGGAGGGTGAGGGTTAGTCAGTGGGGAAAAGAACAACGCTTTAATAACTTTTACCCATTGGTTCTCTGATAAAGATCAGGGAGAGTACAAAAAAAGCCAGAACACAAACACACACCCAGATACACACACACACACTCACACCAGTAAAAAGGCTTAGTTGTGCCAATGATCAATACACAGCCTGTGGACGTAGTCAGTACATACTGTAAGGTTAGCCTACTTTCAATATGAACTGTGCCTGTAATAGACAGGGCACACTGATTGCACTTGAATAGGACAATGGGGCCAGTGTAACCCATTCATATATGCTAACCACCTTTAGCGTCTATGAGTGAAGGTATCTTCTGGCCTGGGAAGTTCTGTTAACACTTATCTCTTGCGGTACAGTTTTGGAAACATAAGGAACATATTTTTCATATCAGCAAGTAATAATAATAATAAAAAGGTTCAATTACTACACACCTTTATAAGGTTGGGGTTAGTGTTCCCACACAGCCATATCTCCATTTTACAGTGTTTGTTTACGGAAGACAGACAGAGGAAACAGAGGCGACCACCTGTGCTAATTAGCTATCTAGCGTGCTCGAACACCTTTGTGTAAGTGTAACTGGGGAGGAATTGTAGTGAAAGTGTAGTTCGTCGGTTTTAGGGACACAACTGTATGGATCTGTGCAAACCGGCTACAGGAAGTGTATACTTTTTATTTGAAAGATTCTTTCTCGATGATATGAAAGATAAGTGCCCACAGAGGCCCACATAATGCACTGCCATCCCTCCTCCAGAAAGAAACACCTTGTGCAGAATGTGTGTGCGAGTGTGTGTAAAGCTTTCTAAACATCTCATCAAGAATGATAAGGCCTAGAAGTGTTTGGAATGTGACCAGGAGGTAGCCTGCTCATTTCGCTAATGGACATCACCACTGTGAGGATTTGTGTTGGTGTCAGAACACATAGAGGGCAAATGGGCTTATTGGAAAATAACTCAATTTGACAGAGAGAATGCAGTTTAATGAGGTTGATGCTGCAGTCTAAACTGGAAGAAAAACATCAAAAGCATAGTAGTTAGTAGACCAGTCCTGGTAGACAGTTAGCCTAACGTTAGCAAGCTAGCCTAAATAACAGCTGCTGGCAATGGCTGGCTTGCTAACACAGGCTTATAAACTGGTTCACCAAAAGAAAGTTTCACTCTGTATCAGAGGATCATGAAAAATGTAAACATTTGGCAAAAATTGTTACCCACCTGAATGTTCTTTACTTCAAATTCACTACTAATGAGCACCTGTCGGGTGGGGCAAGACGAAATGTCAACAACTTGGTTGCAACATAGCTACTAGCCAGCTAGCATTAGCAGGCTAGCATAAAACCAGTTGCTGAAGCGAAACCTCTTTTGCGGACACACTGGTTGTTGTGAACGCATGCTTGGTAGATGCACAAATATTATTTTTGTATATTAACATTGCATTTATGAAAGTTAAATGTGAGATGGATGCATGCTTTGCTGCAGCCATAGCTAGCTAGCTAACCTTTTAACTCGAATGACCTCTCAACTCTTTACTCTCACCCAAGCACATGCCATCAGGGGACCCTGTTTATGTGGGCTGTGTGAAGAAAAGTGGACAGCAGGCCTGCTGTGTTGAAGGCTTTAAGGGGACTCGAACAGCTTTAACAGACTTCCTTCTCTAATCAAGTGCACAAGAGAGAAGAAGATAGTGTTGGTGATTATGTATGTATTTGTGATGCATATAATTAGCAATCAACTGTATGTCATAATGATTGTGATCTGAAATCTCTGCTCCAAGCCTTTTAAAGGAATGACAAAGATCAAGCTGGTGTCATTTTGTTATTTTACCCAAAGTTGTGACCAGTTCCTCTGTTACTAAATTACCACAGCAGTCAGTGAAGTGTTTATTTCGCTCTCTCTCAGCAACTTTCCATGGCCTGCTCCCTGCGCCATGCTCCCTGTGTCATGCACATTATCTGAGTGTCTGAGTGGGCTGTAGGGGTTTATCAGTTAACATATCCAGGGTCAGCACATCACTTCAGAAGGACACTGAAAGCTATGCTGTGAAACAACCTCAATGAGTTCTGTTTCATTACTAATTCACTTTTGACAACAGAGAAAGACACAGATGAGATGAGCACACACACCCGGCCGTTGCTGCATCCTTCCTGTTGAATGGTGCCTGCAAGCTCAAACTGAAGAAGAAAACACGTGATGACCTTATCCATCATCAGTACCACCGCACAACGCACAACGCATCAATGCATCACCGGGGGAAAACTACCTGCCCTCCAGGACACCTACACCACCCGATGTCACAGGAAGGTCAAAAAGATCATCAAGGACAACAACCACCCGAGCCACTGCCTGTTCACCCCACTATCATCCAGAAGGCGAGGTCAGTACAGGTGCATCAAAGCAGGGACCGAGAGACTGAAAAACAGCTTCTCTCTCAAGGCCATCAGACTGTTAAACAGCCACCACTAACATTGAGTGGCTGCTGCCAACATACTGACTCACCTCCAGCCACTTTAATAATGGAAATTGATAGAAATTGATGTAAAAATGTATCACTAGCCACTTTAAACAATGCCACTTAATATAATGTTTACATACCCTACATTACTCATCTCATATGTATATGTTTATACTGTACTCATTTAAACTGCTGCATCTTGCTGCATCTACTGCATCTTGCCATCTCTATGTAATACATGTATCACTAGCCACTTTAAACTATCCCACTATGTTTATATACCCTACATTACTCATCTCATATGTATATACTGTACTCTATACCATCTACTGCATCTAGCTTATGCAGTTCTGTACCATCACTCATTCATATATCTTTATGTACATATTCTTTATCCCTTTACACTTGTGTGTATAAGGTAGTAGTTGTAGAATTGTTAGGTTAGATTACTCGTTGGTTATTACTGCATTGTCGGAACTAGAAGCACAAGCATTTCGCTACACTCACATTAACATCTGCTAACCATGTCAAATTTGATTTGATTTGATACCACAGAATTTTTGACAAGAGTATTTAAGTTAATGGAGCACGTGAAGAGGTGACACTACAAGTCCCTCTTGAAATAGCCTACTTGGCTTTTAATTAAACATGTCAATGCGACACTCAATGCTTCCATTTCTCAGAAGAGATTCTTAATGAAAGAACCTGGGTGAAAAAATAGGGTGAAAACACTCAACACATAACAGTGTAAGAACATTGTCATTTCACTTTGTCTGCGACGGACTCGAACTGTGAGAGAGACAGAGGATGTCTTTTTCGGGCATTGGACATTGTGTCTTGGGTTTATTTTCAAATGAGTCTATAGATAGCGCTATAACAAGACTTTATTGGAGAGAAAACATTTCTTCTGGTTTGTTGTTTTTAAACATTCTTGTCCCTTCTGACCCCTTGTACTTTTCGGGAGATGTGGCAGCCAGTGGCGAGGTGTGATGTCACTGACCAGAGCTAGGCTAGGTTTCTAGTACAGAGGCTCATGAGGCAGGGTAAATTCAAAACAAAATAGATTTTATAAGGTTCCAACCTAAACGATCTCTTCAAGAATCAAGAAATGTTCAGCAAATAAAACTTGCAACTAGAGCTACCTGCTCTCTCAGTCCTCTTCCCCGTGGGAAGGGAAATCAGCAGCTGATAAGTGTGGCGCCTGACTGAGTAGCCAGCCACACCCTTAACGAGTTTGTTGAAGTCAGCCGTGCCTGTTCATCTTCAAGCCAGTGTGCGCATTCCCGGCTGACTGGTTGGTTTCTGGTGCTGGTGAGGACATGGACATTAGGTGGATGGCCCTCATGGTGCCATAGTCCTTTCTTCTCATGAGGGAAGCCGCCAGGGGACCAATGATGACCCATCCCAAGGATTCAAGCTGATAGCTGAATTTCAGGCTGACCACCTGACTTGTAGTGCTGGTCGTGGTTGGAGGGCCCCTGACAGCTTCACAGGAGAAAAGAGAGGGGAGGAGAAAGGGGTGCATGGGGTTCAGAAAAGAGACAGGGATGATTTAACTCAAGTCTTCTTCCCTTTCACCCCACCCCTTTTACTGGGTCTTGCATAATTGTCTAATTTCCTTATCTCCTGTCTTTCTCTTGTTACTCTTTCTCTCTCTACCACATCTCTCTCTCTCTACCCCATCGCTCTCTAACTCTCTCTCCATCTCTCTCTCTACCTCATCTCTCTCCCCCATCTTTCTCTCTCTCTACCTTCCTCTCTATATCTAAACTCTCTCGCTCACCTCTCTACCTCATCTCTCTCTCTCTACCACATGTCAATTCAATTCAAAGGGCTTTATTGGCATGGGAAACATGTTTACATTGCTAAAGCAAGTGAAATAGATAATAAACCAAAGTGAAATACACAATGAGAAAAAAACATTAAACATTACACATTTCTCTCGCTCTCTCGCTCTCTCTCTCTCTCTCTCTTTCTTTCTTTTTCTTTCTTTTCTTTCTTTCTCTTTCTCCCTCTCTCTCTCTGAATGGTGAGGTGAGGCTGTTTATTCTACTCTGGGCTCCAGTCAATAAGGATTATGTTTTGGGGGGGAAATCACACCATCATGTGTCACAATATACAAACATAGAGTGATTGAATTAACAGTGACAAAGCTCCTTTGCTGTGCTGTAATCTTTTCAAATCTTTACCTTCCTTATCTTATCCTATCTTGACTTTATGTTATCTTTGTTGGCCTACTTTGTATGTCACCAAATCATTCACGTGACTGTTGATGAACCCCTTGGCCCAATGTACTTCATTGCTATGCTCGCTCCCTTTGGCCAACGTACCTCTCGCTATACTCTCTCTTGGCCTAGCACTACTCCGATCTCATCCACCCCTCCTTTATGTCTCTACCCATTCCCATCATTATCTCTCTTGTTATGCCCCTATGTGCGTATCTCTCCCCCAATTAAAAACAAAATCTGTTTTAAAGCTAATTTGCAGAAATGTTACATATTGTCACATGGCTTAGGCCCAGAGTGGAATTTAAAAAAAAATCACAGGTCAGGTGTATTCAGGATTTTTGAAGTTGAATTCACGCTCAAAACTCGATGACTTGGTTTGAAGATTATTTGGGCATGGAATTTAGATAATGCTAACTATTAATATTAGGTGGCAGTGGCTAACCATAGGACAGATTGCAGTTTCTCCTTGTCCATAGAAACCAACAGGCAAAATAATTAATACATTTGGGTGAATGATCCCTCTAAAATAGGACCATTAAAAATCCTGCCTAGAGGTGACTCTCCAAAAGGGTTGGCTGCCCATCTCTGATCTATGTTTCCCAAATACTACGGGCTTGAATATGTTCATGTGACATTTGACATTATACAAATGATCCCACATTTAACAAAAATCAATCTTCAGGTGGTTGAGGCTGATTTTCAAAAACTTGCCATCATCTTACTCTACATAGGCAAGATCTTTTGCAATTGCTCTTACCATTTCTGTCTGGCAGCTTGTGCACAATACTAAAATGACAAAACAGGATATTTGAAGCAAGGGGCATTTCAATATAGCCTGTCCTCATTTTATCATTTAATTGGTAAGAAGTGAAATAATAAAATATCGGGAATGACAGTGTTTTTGCTGCAATAAGCACACTAAGTAATTATTCTATATTATAAACCGAGTGATTTGAGCCCTGAATGCTGATTGGTTGACAGGCATGGTATATCAGACTGTATACCACAGGTATGACAAAACATTTATTTTTACTGCTCTAATTACATTGGGAACCAGTTTATAATAGCAATAAGGCACCTCGGGAGTTTGTGATTAATGGCCAATATACCACGGCTAAGGGCTATGTCCAAGTACTCCGCTTTGACTCTTGCCTAAGAACAGCCCTTAGCTGTGGTATATTGAACATATACCACATCCCCTAGGGCCTTATTGTGTAATTTTAGCCCAATGTAGGGGATGAGAATTATTCTAATGCCTTACATCAGCTATTGTGAAAGACCAGATAAATTAAACTGATAACAAAATCTTCTGAGGACAAGATGGCACAGGCTAAATTTACCCCTACACTCAACACAAATGATCTTTCAATGTACTGTCCCCAACTAGAATCAGTTCCGCATGTGGGTTTAAACTTCCGACTTCAACTGTATGTCCAAAGTTTGGGGCAGAACATGCATAAGGGGAATGTGAAGATGAGTCCAAGTAAAGTGCTTTAATTGTGGGGGTGCCCACAGTATTGCATATGGGGATAGTGCAGTGATGAAAAGACAGGTGGAAGTGCAGCAGGTGTGGAGTGAGTGTAAAATCTCATGTCAAATCAAATCAAAATGTATTGTCACATACACATATTTAGAAGATGTTATTGCGGGTGTAGCGAAATACTTGTGTTCCTAGCTCCAACAGTGCAGTAGTATGCAGAAACAGTGAAGGCAGTTCACACAGAAACAATTGGGGCACCTAGAAGAGCAGATAGGGATGCAGGTTGGGCGTGATGTAGGGAGCAGATTGGGGGCAAACATTTAAACGTGTTAACCCTCGCAAGGCTGCAGGCTCAGACGGCATCCCCAGCCGCGTCATCAGAGCATGCGCAGACCAGCTGGCTGGTGTGTTTACGGACATATTCAATCAATCCTTATCCCAGTCTGCTGTTCCCACATGCTTCAAGAGGACCACCATTGTTCCTGTTCTCAAGAAAGCTAAGGTAACTGAGCTAAATGACTACCGCCCTGTAGCACTCACTTCCGTCATCATGAAGTGCTTTGAGAGACTAGTCAAAGATCATATCACCACCACCCTACTTGACACCCTAGACCCACTCCAATTTGCTTACCGCCCCAACAGGTCCACAGATGACGCAATCGCAATCACATTGCACCTATGTAAGAATGTTGTTCATCGATTACAGCTCAGCATTTAACACCATAGTTCCCTCCAAACTAGTCATTAAGCTCGAGACCCTGGGTCTCGACCCCGCTCTGTGCAACTGGGTCCTGGACTTCCTGACGGGCCACCCCCAGGTGGTGAGGGTAGGTAACAACATCTCCACCCTTCTGATTCTGAACACTGGGGCCCCACAAGGGTGCGTTCTCAGCCCTCTCCTGTACTCCCTGTTCACCCATGACATGCACGCCTCCTACTCAATCATCAAATTTGTAGACGACCCTATAGTGGCTTGTTTACCAACAACGATGAGACGGCCTACAGGGAGGAGGTGAGGGCCCTCAGAGTGTGGTGTCAGGAAAATAACTTCACACTCAATGTCAACAAAACAAAGGAGATGATCGTGGACTTCAGGAAACAGCAGAGGGAGCAGCCCCCTATCCACATCGACGGGACAGTAGTGGAGAGGGTGGAAAGTTTTAATTTCCTCTGCGTACACATCACGGACAAACTGAAATGGTCCACCCACACAGACAGCGTGGTGAAGAAGGTGCAGCAGTGCCTCTTCAACCTCAGGAGGCTGAAGAAATTTGGCTTGTCATTAAAAACACTCACAAACTTTTACAGATGCACAATCGAGAGCATCCTGTCGGGCTGTATCAACGCCTGGTATGGCAACTGCTCCGCCCATAACCGTAAGGCTCTCCAGAGGGTAGTGAGGTCTGCACAACGCATCACCGGGGGCAAACTACCTGCCCTCCAGAACAACTACACCACCCGATGTCACAGGAAGGCCAAAAAGATCATCAAGGACAACAACCACCCTGTTCACCCCGCTATCATCCAGAAGGCGAGGTCAGTACAGGTGCATCAAAGCAGGGACAGAGAGACTGAAAAACAGCTTCTATCTCAAGGCCATCAGACTGTTAAACAGCCATCACTAACATTGAGTGGCTGCTGCCAACATACTGACTCAACTGATTTAATAATGGAAAAATTGATGCAATAAATGTATCACTAGCCACTTTAAACAATGCCACATTATATAATGTTTACATACCCTACATTACTCATCTCATATGTATATGTATATACAGTGCCTTGCGAAAGTATTCGGCCCCTTTGAACTTTGCGACCTTTTGCCACATTTCAGGCTTCAAACATAAAGATATAAAACTGTATTTTTTTGTGAAGAATCAACAACAAGTGGGACACAATCATGAAGTGGAACGACATTTATTGGATATTTCAAACTTTTTTAACAAATCAAAAACTGAAAAATTGGGCGTGCAAAATTTTTCAGCCCCTTTACTTTCAGTGCAGCAAACTCTCTCCAGAAGTTCAGTGAGGATCTCTGAATGATCCAATGTTGACCTAAATGACTAATGATGATAAATACAATCCACCTGTGTGTAATCAAGTCTCCGTATAAATGCACCTGCACTGTGATAGTCTCAGAGGTCCGTTAAAAGCGCAGAGAGCATCATGAAGAACAAGGAACACACCAGGCAGGTCCGAGATACTGTTGTGAAGAAGTTTAAAGCCGGATTTGGATACAAAAAGATTTCCCAAGCTTTAAACATCCCAAGGAGCACTGTGCAAGCGATAATATTGAAATGGAAGGAGTATCAGACCACTGCAAATCTACCAAGACCTGGCCGTCCCTCTAAACTTTCAGCTCATACAAGGAGAAGACTGATCAGAGATGTAGCCAAGAGGCCCATGATCACTCTGGATGAACTGCAGAGATCTACAGCTGAGGTGGGAGACTCTGTCCATAGGACAACAATCAGTCGTATATTGCACAAATCTGGCCTTTATGGAAGAGTGGCAAGAAGAAAGCCATTTCTTAAAGATATCCATAAAAAGTGTTGTTTAAAGTTTGCCACAAGACACCTGGGAGACACACCAAACATGTGGAATAAGGTGCTCTGGTCAGATGAAACCAAAATTGAACTTTTTGGCAACAATGCAAAATGTTATGTTTGGCGTAAAAGCAACACAGCTCATCACCCTGAACACACCATCCCCACTGTCAAACATGGTGGTGGCAGCATCATGGTTTGGGCCTGCTTTTCTTCAGCAGGGACAGGGAAGATGGTTAAAATTGATGGGAAGATGGATGGAGCCAAATACAGGACCATTCTGGAAGAAAACCTGATGGAGTCTGCAAAAGACCTGAGACTGGGACGGAGATTTGTCTTCCAACAAGACAATGATCCAAAACATAAAGCAAAATCTACAATGGAATGGTTCAAAAATAAACATATCCAGGTGTTAGAATGGCCAAGTCAAAGTCCAGACCTGAATCCAATCAAGAATCTGTGGAAAGAACTGAAAACTGCTGTTTTGCAAGGAGGAATGGGAAAAAATGTCAGTCTCTCGATGTGCAAAACTGATAGAGACATACCCCAAGCGACTTACAGCTGTAATCGCAGCAAAAGGTGGCGCTACAAAGTATTAACTTAAGGGGGCTGAATAATTTTGCACGCCCAATTTTTCAGTTTTTGATTTGTTAAAAAAGTTTGAAATATCCAATAAATGTCGTTCCACTTCATGATTGTGTCCCACTTGTTGTTGATTCTTCACAAAAAAATACAGTTTTATATCTTTATGTTTGAAGCCTGAAATGTGGCAAAAGGTCGCAAAGTTCAAGGGGGCCAAATACTTTCGCAAGGCACTGTACTGTACTCTATACCATCTACTGCATCTTGATGTAATAAATGTATCACTAGCCACTTTAAACAATGCCACTTTATATAATGTTTGCATACCCTACACTACTCGTCTCATATGTACTGTATATACTGTACTCTATACCGTCTAATGCATCTTGCTTATGCCGTTCAGCCATCACTCATTCAATAAGTTTTATATACATATTATTATTAATTCCTTTACACTTGTGTGTATAAGGTAGTTGCTGTGAAATTGTAGGTTAGATTACTTGTTAGATATATACCGCATGGTCGGAGCTAGAAGCACAAGCATTTCGCTACACTCGCATTAACATCTGCTAACCATGTGTATGTGACAAATCAAATTTGATTTGACTTGATTTGAGATTGGGGGAGAACACAAGACTGATAGTAGACATGAGGAAGGTTGTTACATTTCTGATAGCAGCAATCAATTGCAAAGAAACATTTAAATCTAAAAATAAGAAGATACAGATAATAGTGGAACAGGCAGTGAAGTATCTTGGGATCACAGGACTGACATGGGAAAATGCACAGGATGACTTCAATAAGATTGAGAATCAGTCCAGAGACGAATCATGTACTGCTTAATTTGCATTATGGTGTTAATCCTTAAATGGAATGCAAGGAGTTTGATGGTTAATGGGAAAGAGTTCAAACAGTTTCTTGAGGTGTTACCAGCCTAACCTGATGTGATATGTTTCCAGGAGACATGGCTTAAACCTACTCTGGATTTTGTAATACAAGGTTATGTTGCAGACCGTAGAGATTGGGTGGCAGGGGGAGGGTGTGCTACCTTTATAATGCGGGGGATCCCATATAGGTGTGTATGAGAGGGAGTTGGACAAATGTATGTCAGTGTAGAGGTGTGGTTGGGAGGGAGGAATATGGTAATAGTGAGTTGATTACCCTTGGGAATGTAGAAGGTCAAAATAGAAGACGGGTAATGTGGTGTGGAGATTTTAATGCTCATAGTACGCTCTGGGGAGGGGTACAGACTGATGTAAATGGACAATCATTGGAGGACCTACTGTATGTGAAAGGGATTGTGAGTCTTAATGACAGCCGGGGAACAAGGATTGACCCAGGAACTGGAAATAAATCTGCACTGGATCTTGCTCTGATCTCAAGTTCAATGGCAGGCAGATGTAGTTGTCACGGTTCATGAATCCACTGCCTCCCTCTCTCTCTCTCTCTCTCTTTCTCTTTCTCTCTCTCTCTCTCTCTCTCTCTCTCTCTCTCTCTCTCTCTCTCTCTCCCGTGTTTGTGTGGGCGTGGTTCCCAATCTCGGCCTGATTGTCTGTGCCAGCTGGAATCACTTATCTTCCCTTTATATGTTCTGTAACCAGTGTTTCTTGTTGTCAGATCGTTGTTACTTCTCTGAGGTTGTGTCGTGTGTCTGTGCTCATCTCTCACCGCCCTTGTGTGGATTATCTGCTGTGCTTCCTCCTACCCATCCGGACACACTCCCTGGATTTCTCAGCACGCTATCTTAGGAAGATGCGCCCTAGTCCCTGGGTCGGATTCCGTCTGAGTACAGTCTGTCTGTCCTGTTGCTGCTGTAAACTGTATTTATTAAACCATCGTTGCTTGCATCTTGCATCCGCCTCTGTATTGTTACAGAACGATCTGACCAGACCATGGATGCAGCGAGTTCAACGAGTCTGACCGAATTCATTTCCCGCAGTATCACGAGAATGGATCAACAAGAGGAGAACATCTCCAGCACAGGTCGGGCAGTACAAGCCCTTGCGACGCAGGTATCCCAGCTGACCCAACAATTACAACATCTGAGGGGTCTCGATGCGCCACCTACACCGGCAGTTCAACCCGCCCCGCCAGAACCGGATTCCCAGCTAGAGCCACGGCTACCGACACCAGAGGGTTATTCAGGTGATCCTGACTATTGCAGAGCTTTTCTTACGAGATGTTCCATGCAATTCTCGTTGCAGCCACGGACCTTCAACCGTGAACAGTCTAAGGTAGCCTTCGTACTCACACTGCTATCAGGCAAAGCGGCTCTTTGGGGAACGGCGGTGTGGGCGAACCAGGACCCATGCTGCACCTCTTTCCAGACACTCTCCGAGGAGATGAGAAGGGTCTTCGATCGGGCCGTGGCGGGTAGGGAGGCGGCCAGACTACTCGCTGACCTTCGCCAAGGAGACCGTTCAGTATCGGAATACTCCATCCAATTCCGCACTCTGGCCGCAGAGTGTCAGTGGAACGAGGAGGCGCAGTGGGACATGTTCCTGCATGGGCTGGAGGACCGGATCCAGAAGGAGATTTATGTTCTGGACCTTCCCAGGAATTTAAATGGACTAGTGGAACTAGCCTTGAGGGTCGACGCTCGTCTGAGTCGTATTGGCCGCCGAGCATGCCCTAACAGACCGTATAACGACACGGAGGGCTGGCATGCCAGCGGCGGGAACACGGCCAGTTCAGCATCCGCTCACGAACCCATGCAGCTGGGGAGAGCTCGGCTCTCCCGGGAAGAGAGGGAGAGGCGGAGATCCCAAGGACTCTGTCTCTACTGTGGTAGAGCGGGCCACTTTATCCACTCCTGCCCGGTAAAAGATCAGGCCCGGTAGTAAGCATGAGGCTACTATCGGGTGGTGTCACCACAGAGAAGACCTCATCATCTACTCTCCTCCCGGTAAGACTAAGATGGGCCACCCACACACACGACACCCAAGCCTTACTGGACTCAGGAGCAGAGGGTAATTTCATGGACTTCAAGCTCGCTCACAAACTCCAGATTCCCATCACCTCACTCTCGCACAAAATATCCGTCAACGCTCTCAATGGTCAAGAACTCCCCAACATTTCTCACACCACTGAACCTATTACACTCATCACTTCTGGCAATCACACTGAGACACTATCATTTCTACTCATGGACTCACCCCTTGCACCATTAGTTCTCGGCCACCCTTGGCTCACCCAACACAACCCCAGAGTTGACTGGGGTCATAACTCTATATCCATGTGGAGTAACAAGTGCCTTGAGTCCTGTTTGGTGTCTGCTTGTTCGTCTGTGTCTGATTCTGTGTTTCTAGAGGAGGCAGTGGAGTTGTCTAACGTGCCCGTTGAATACCTCGACCTGAAGGAGGTGTTCAGTAAGTCCCGTGCTGCTTCTCTTCCTCCGCATCGTCCCTATGACTGTGCAATAGAATTATTGCCAGGTGAGTCTCCGCCTAAAGGCAAGTTATATTCACTCTCTGTTCCTGAGAGGGAGGCTATGGAGAGATACATCTCTGGTTCTCTGGCATCTGGATTCATTCGTCCTTCCTCTTCTCCAGCGGGGGCGGGGTTCTTCTTTGTGGGGAAGAAGGACGGTTCTCTGCGTCCTTGCATTGATTACCGTGGGTTGAATAACATCACAGTGAAGAATACCTATCCCTTACCGTTGATGTCCTCAGCCTTTGAAAGGTTACAGGGAGCATCCGTGTTCACTAAGTTGGATTTACGGAATGCATATCATTTGGTTCGCATAAGGGGGGGGGACGAATGGAAGACCGCGTTTAACACCCCCAGAGGGCACTTCGAATATTTGGTCATGCCTTTTGGGCTATCCAACTCCCCAGCGGTTTTCCAGGCACTCGTCAATGACGTGCTGAGAGATATGATTGATCAGTTCATATATGTTTACCTGGATGACATACTGATTTTTTCTTCTTCTCTCCAGGAACACGTTCAGCACGTCAGACGAGTACTTCAGAGGTTGTTGGAGAATGGACTTTTTGTCAAGGCGGAGAAATGCATTTTTCATGCACAATCCGTTCCATTCCTAGGTTACATCGTCTCGACTGAAGGTATTCGCATGGATCCTGACAAGGTTAAGGCTGTGGTGGATTGGCCAAGCCCAGATTCCCGTAAGGCCCTACAGAGGTTTCTGGGATTCGCCAATTTCTACCGGCGTTTCGTTCGCAACTTTAGCCAGATAGTCGCTCCTCTTACTGCCTTAACCTCCCCAGAGTGACGTTCAGGTGGTCCGATACAGCCGAGGCTGCATTCGCCAAACTCAAGAGCCGCTTTGTTTCGGCTCCCATCCTCATAGCTCCCGATCCCTCGCGTCAGTTCGTGGTGGAGGTGGACGCTTCAGAGGTGGGGGTAGGTGCGGTACTTTCCCAACGTTCCTCTTCTGACGACAAGATGCACCCTTGCGCGTTCCTTTCCCATCGGTTATCACCTGCGGAACGCAACTACGACATTGGCAACAGAGAGTTGTTGGCAGTGAAGTTAGCACTGGAGGAGTGGCGCCATTGGTTAGAGGGTTCGGGGGTACCTTTTTATAGTTTGGACCGATCACAAAAATTTAGAATATATCAGAACCGCCAAGCGACTCAACTCCAGGCAGGCGCGGTGGGCACTCTTTTTCGGACGTTTTGACTTCTCTCTCTCGTATCGCCCGGGTTCCAAGAATGTCAAACCCGATTCTCTTTCTCGCATTTTTGACCATTCCGAACGCCCATCCACTCCCGAGTGCATCCTACCCGGGACCCTAGTGGTCTCCACACTCACATGGGAGGTTGAATCGAGGGTCAAAACGGCCTTAGAAGGGGTAACGCCTCCGCCCGGTTGCCCGCCTAATCGGTTGTTTGTGCCGGAGGGGTGTCGGTCCGATGTTATTCGGTGGGGGCATTGCTCCAACGTAGCGTGTCATCCAGGAGTCAGCCGCACTAGCTTTTTGGTTAAGCAACGCTTTTGGTGGCCACTGATGGCTCGTGACATTCACAGTTTTGTCTTGGCTTGCTCGGTTTGTGCCACTGGGAAGACTTCTAATCGACCCCCAGATGGGTTACTCCAACCGCTGTCGGTCCCTTCGAGACCCTGGTCCCACATCGCGCTAGATTTTGTTACCGCCCTCCCGCCCTCCCAGGGCAAGACGGTTGTTTTGACCGTGGTGGACCGGTTCTCGAAGGCGCTCATTTTATTCCCTTGCCTAAATTACCATCTGCCAAGGAGACAGCGGTAACTGTCGTGGATCACGTCTTTCGCTTACATGGCCTGCCGATGGACGTAGTTTCTGACAGGGGGCCCCAATTTGTGTCCAAGTTTTGGCAAGAGTTTTGTAGGTTACTGGGAGCGAGTGTCAGCCTGTCTTCAGGGTTTCATCCCCAGAGCAACGGTCAAACGGAGAGGGCCAACCAAGATTTGGAGAGAGTGTTGCGATGTTTGGTTTCTAAGAATCCCTCTTCCTGGAGTCAACAACTCTCTATGGTTGAGTACGCTCACAATTCGTTGCCAGTGGCAGCCACGGGTCTCTCTCCGTTTGAGTGTAGTTTAGGTTACCAGCCACCTATCTTTCCCAGTACGGAGTCCGAGGTCACTGTTCCCTCCGCTCACGCTTTCATCCAGAGGTGCCGTCACGCATGGAGCAGAGCCCGTGAGACTCTTCTCCGGGTGGGGGCGTGCACCAAGGCTAAGGCCGATCGCCACCGGTCGAAGCCTCCGGTATACGTCGTTGGCCAAAGAGTGTGGCTTTCTACTAAGAACATTCCACTCCGATCCGTTTCGAACAAGCTTGCCCCCAAATTTATCGGCCCGTTCAAAGTCACCAGGATCATTAGTCCGGTGGCGGTCCGGCTCAAGCTTCCTCCGGCGTATAGGAGAATTCATCCTACCTTTCATGTGTCTAAAATAAAACCTGTGTTTCAGGCACGTATTAACCCGCCGGTCCCGGTTCCCCCGCCACCACGACTTGTTGATGGGGAACCCACCTTTTCTGTCAATTGTATTTTGGACTCTAGAAGGAGGGGACGCGGATTCCAGTACCTGGTGGACTGGGAGGGTTACGGCCCGGAGGAGAGAAGTTGGGTACCTGCTAGGGACATTCTGGATCACTCCCTTATCGATGATTTCAATCGACAGGTAAATTCGCCTGGGAACGCCAAGAGGCGTTCCTAGGGGGGTATTGTCACGGTTCATGAATCCACTGCCTCCCTCTTTCTCTCTCTCTCTCTCTCTCTCTCTCTCTCTTTGTGTGGGCGTGGTTCCCAATCTCGGCCTGATTGTCTGTGCCAGCTGGAATCACTTATCTTCCCTTTATATGTTCTGTAACCAGTGTTTCTTGTTGTCAGATCGTTGTTACTTCTCTGAGGTTGTGTCGTGTGTCTGTGCTCATCTCTCACCGCCCTTGTGTGGATTATCTGCTGTGCTTCCTCCTACCCATCCGGACACACTCCCCTGGATTTCTCAGCACGCTATCTTAGGAAGATGCGCCCTAGTCCCTGGGTCGGATTCCGTCTGAGTACAGTCTGTCTGTCCTGTTGCTGCTGTAAACTGTATTTATTAAACCATCGTTGCTTGCATCTTGCATCCGCCTCTGTATTGTTACAGTAGTTGGGAGGTTTTGGAGGAATCTACAGGGGGTAGTGATCACTATCCTCTCATGTGTACTGTAGGAATGAAGGTGGAAGTTTCAGTAGGAGATGGATATTTGGGAAAGCAGAGAGGGATCAGTTTCAGGAGTTGAGTGAACAGGAGCTGTTTCAGGTTGATATCAGTTCAGATATAGAGTGAATGTGAACAGTGAATGATAGAATAAGAGGAGCAATAGTAGGGGCCTCAAGGCAGGTGATTCATATGGGTACAGGGGGGAGAAGGAGCAAGGCAGGTCATTCCTATGGGTACAGGGGGAGAAAGAGTAATGCAGTAACGCTAGTGGACAGAAGAGAGTAGAGAAGTTGTGAAGAATAGGAACAGGGCTTTCAGAATGTTGAAAAGGTCCCATAATTACCAGCACCTGATTCAGTATAAACAGGCACAAGCAGCAGTAAGGAGGATCATTCAGGCAGCTATGAGGGGGTGTTGGTGCCGCTTTTGTGGAAACATAGGTAGGACCACTCCTGTGGGAGAGGTATGGGGGATGATTAAGAGTGGGGTCAGACAAGATTGGGATCTCCCTGAGCTGAAAAGTTGGGAATTGTTGTAGTGAGAGATGGCAGAGATGTTAGCACAGGAATATGTGAAGGTGCACAGCTCAAATAATCTGACAGAAGAGGAGCAGAGTGGGAGAGAGAGGGTCAGAGGAGAACATTGAATGCCCCTTTTCCATTGGCTGAGATGAAGAGAGCATTAGCTAAAGCTGGGGTTGCATCGTCTGGGAAGGATGAGAAGTGTTACATCATGATGGCTCATCTCAGTGACATTGCAATAGGGAAAGTATTGAGCCTTTACAATAAGGTGGGGAAACTGCCTGGAAGTTGGACGCAGGTTGTAGTAGTGCCAGTAAGGAAACCAGGGAAAGACCCAACTAGTCATTCAAGCTATAGGCTGATAACATTGACATCTCATGTAAACTTATGGAGAGGATGATAACAAAAAAGGCTGACTTACTTTCTGGAGAGTAGAGGACTGATGTCACCAGATCAAAGTGGGTTCAGGAAAGGCAGGGGAACGATGGATCCTGTACTGTGTCTTGAGTCAGTCATACAGAAGGCACAGGCAAATAAGGAGGAGGTGGTAGCCATTTTCTTTGATGTAGAGAAGGCCTATGATACAGTATGATGTGGAAGGAAGGCCTACTTATCAAGCTGGATATCATGGGGTTTGGCAGAAGGGTTTTTAACTGGTTAAAGGATTTTCTTTTTGGGCGACCAATACAAGTGAGGATGGGGAACTCCAAATCAGAAAGTTATGAGGTAGATAATGGTACCCCTCAGGGAAGTTTCATTAGTATTTTGTTGTTCTCCATTATGATTGACAATGTATTCTCTCAGGTGAGACGTTATATTGATAGGTCATTGTTTGCAGAGGACGGGGCTCTGTGGAAGAGAGGGAAAAATATTACCCATACAGCCAGGAGAGTTCAAGGTGGGGCTTCATGTTTTCAGTTGAGAAAACACAGACAGTTTTTTTCTAGAAGGAATGTTGGGGTGGAAATAATACTTGAAGTTGTATGAATTAATCTGTAGAGGGAGGGTTTAGATTCCTAGGGGTCTGGGTTGTCACTCGAATGACACGGGCGGAACATGTTAACAGAGTTGTTGTCAAAGGAAAGAAAATATTGTGATGCATTGCCTGTCAGGAATGAAGTGAAGGGCAGATACAATGGCATTGAAAATGATATAAATAGCAATGTTAAGGTCATCACTGGATTATGGAAGTATAGCATAAGGATCAGCAGCTCAGACATTTTTTGAAACGCTAGATGTAATCCAGACCCAAGCCCTAAGAATATATTATGGAGCACTCAGGACCTCCTCGGTGGCAGCGATGCAGGTAGAGTTGGGAGAGATGCCGTTAAAGTTAAGAAGACAACAGCTGGCCATGACATATTGGGTAAATCTACAAGGAAATAAGGTTACACATCCTACGAAAAATATACTCCCAGAGGGCTGGGAACATGAACAAAATCTGAACACAAGTTTTGGGTGGATAGTCAATGGCATGGTGAGAGAGATGGGGTTGTTTGGGAGAGAGTTTAGCCCCTCTGTGGTTCTTCCTGCTATCTCACCTTGGTTGCTCCCTCAGCCAGTGATATATCTAGGGTTGCTTGAGAGGGTAAGAGCTGATGAGGAAGGAGCATATTCAGTTGTAAGTGAACATTTAAGAACACAGAATATATTTACAGATGGATCTAAGGACCCTAAAACAGGCAGGACAGGTGCAGCTTTTAGTGTTCCAGAGTTTAAGGTGGCAGTGACAAAAAGAGCATTGGATAATTTGTATTTTTACACAATGGAGTTTATGGCCATACTCTTGGCTGCAGAGTGGGTGGAGGAGGTGAGGCCAGACAGAGTAGTGATCTGCTCTGACTCCTGTGCAGCACTGATGAGCTTAAATTCCTTTGTGTCTCAGAGCAGACAGGATGTATTGTATAAGGTTTTGCAGTGCTTCCATAGGGTAAAACCGATAAGGGTATTTGTTCCTCTGGGTACCTGCTCATGTGGGAGTAGAGGGGAAAGAGGAGGTGGATGTTAACACCAAGCAGGCTCTTAAACATCCTAATGTTGAGATGGAATTGTCAATCAGTAAAGCAGAAGCCAAGGGGTTGATAAAAACAGTGGTTAAAAACAAATGTCAAGAGTTGTGGGAAAGGGAGGGAAAGGGAAGACACCTGTATAAGATTCAGGAAAAGGTGGGGACAGGGAGGTCATCAGGCTGAGAGAGAAGGGAGGAAAGAGTAATCACAAGGCTGAGACTGGGACACATAAGGCTCAATATTACATTGAAATTGGTTTGGAAACATCCAACTGGGAGGTGTGATCATTGTCAGGAGGAGATGGAGACAGTGGAACATAGAGCCAGGAGAGTTCCAGGAGAGTTCAACTGAAGTTGAGACAGTGGAACATGTTCTATTGCAGTGCCAGAAATATTGGAGGGGAAAAGGAGAAATTGTTATTAGATTTGAGGAGTTATTTGGTTGAAGAGCCAAGATTAAGTGAACTGCTGGGTAAATCTTCGGGGATGTAGTATTTAATTATCTATTGACTTTCCTTACAGATATGAGAATTCTGAGTAGGATTTAGACTGTCCCTTTTGCTCTTCCATACTCCAGTCCAGTTGGTGGCGATAATGCACCTGACAGTTGGTTGCCAACCGCCATAATAATCCACAGAAGAAGAAGAATATGTTATTTGAACTTCTTGCACGAACGTGCACACACACACACACAAACACACAGAAATCAGAAACATGGACAGCCACATCATATTTAGCTTACGTTGATTGGACTAAATGCTCCGAGAGGCGCAGCGGTCTAAGGCACTGCAGCTCATTGCTAGAGGCGTCACTACAGACACCCTGGTTTGAATTCAGGCTGTATCACAACCGGCCGTGATTGGGAGTCCCAGAGGGCGGTGCACAATTGGCCCAGCGTTGTCCGGGTTTGGCTGGTGTAGGCTGTCATTGTAAATAAGAATTTGTTCATAACTGGCTTGCCTAGTTAAATAAATACAATTGTTTTTGGTATCTTTTAGTTGTCACTGTATTACGGACTACGCATAGATAATTTGATGATGATGAAATGTTGAAGTTTAAATGGTGCTGGAATAGTGGAGGCAGCTCCTGTTTTCTTTGCGACTTGTAGTAACTCTGTGGTTCTAAATCAATAGTTCTTTAGTGGTCTGAAAATGCCGGGAAACATTCACTTGCTTGACCATGATGTATGTCACGTAAATGTTTTTTACATGCAAAATGCTTTGTGAACTTCACCGGACAGAGGTTCCTATCTGGTTTTGTGATGAAAGAAAGGTGTGGTTGAATTTATTATGCCATTCTTCTTATTATTATATCGGCCTTTAGGTTTATATATCACGGTTGTAAGAAATATGAACTAACAGGTTAAAGAGCAAGCAATGCAATTATCACAACACATAGGTTGTAATATGGCATTCTGTTTTGGCAATATAACAATAACACACTACGCCGCCAGGGACTCAAATCCTGCAGTGCCAGACGTGTCCCCCTGCTTAAGCCAGTACATGTCCAGGCCCGTCTGAAGTTTGCTAAAGAGCATTTGGATGATCCAGAAGAAGATTGGGAGAATGTCATATGGTCAGATGAAACCAAAATATAACTTTTTGGTAAAAACTCAACTTGTGGTGTTTGGAGAACAAAGAATGCTGAGTTGCATCCAAAGAACACCATACCTACTGTGAAGCAGGGGGGTGGAAACATCATGCTTTGGGGCTGTTTTTCTGCAAAGGGACCAGGACGACTGATCCGTGTAAAGGAAAGAATGAATGGGGCCATGTATCGTGAGATTTTGAGTGAAAACCTCACATATTATGTGCTCCGATTTCAAAATGATTTGCAGGCACAGTTGAAAAGTTAACGCACTGAATATATAGTGGATTAATTAGAAAATAAAAGCAGCATGGTTGAGAAATAAGAGGTGTGCTGTGTGAGCGTGTGAAGAGGGTCAAATGTGGGTGGCCCCTGGCCAATGCCTGAGAGTTGGCAGCACTGCCAATCCATGTGTACAATCGTGCAGTAGGTACAGTGTACAACAAGCAGTTTAGCAGTTACACCGGTGGGCCCCCCTGGGTAAATTAATAAAACCAAAAGTTTACCTTGACTTGGAAGAGTTGGATAGCCTTAGCCAGCTAACTAACATAAATAGCATTCCTCTCTGTTTGAGTCAAGTTGTTGAGTAAGCTAAATTAGCTGCATTAGCTAGCTAAGTAAGTGAAACTGAAAAAATACAACGAAATATAGTCATCTCTCGCTCTGCTGCTTCTCCTTAATTTTTGAAGAATTTAATTAGTTTAAAACTGTTAATCTATTGTCATTCTCTCGAGTCAACTATTCACCACATTTTATGCACTGCAGTGCTAGCTAGCTGTAGCTTATGCTTTCAGTACTAGCTCTGATCCTTTGATTGGATGTTCATGCTGCAAGAGCTCTGATAGGTTGGAGGATGTTCTCTGGAAGTCGTCATAATTACTGTGTAAGTCCATTTGTTTTGCTGTGAGTTTCACTTAGTAATGAAAAGATGTGGAACCCAGATCACGCTGCACTTTGGTCCAGTTATTATAACGATCATGACACACACACACACACACACACACACACACACACACACACACACACACACACACACACACACACACACACACACACACACACACACACACACACACACACACACACACACACACACACACACACACATACACTCAGAAAGTATACCATGGTTGGGCACAAAACAAATAATAAAATGTCACGTAACATAATATGAATCATGAGGCAGTGTATGTAACGGCAGTCAATTATGGCAAACTTACTAGAATTACAGAGCAGTATAGTGAATGTGTGGGGTGTGAGTCCAGGTGTGAGTGTGTGTGAATGTGGGGAATGGTGCTGGGGTTAGAGGGGAGAGTGAGGGAATGACAGAGCGAAGTGAGTTGTTGACTGCAGGAATCAGAGAAAAGTTGTGGGGTGAAGGGGTCAGACTGTGCTGACACACTGGGATCTGTGGTAGATTGTTTCCATAGGAAAGAATTCCAAGAATTGGCTAGGAGAGCTATCAGTAATATGCTGCGAGCACTCCGACAACAGTTTAATATGCACATGCACATTCTAGCACCCAGCACCCCAAGCCAACAACGGTGTGCGAGACACAATCCGTCCCCAGTGTCACTGTGGAATTTCTGATGTTATCGCTGCCCAAATGAAAGCTGTCGCCCTTGCTGACCACCATGTACTTAAATGGTTGTTCACACAAGGACATTGCCAAAGAAATTACATTTATCGAACAACATGGAGGGCAAAAGAAAGAAATGGATTAAAATCAGATGTCAGTTCACTAAGGGGTTATGTTATGTACTGTTGGAGCTAGTAACACAAACAATTTGCTGCACCTGCCATAATACCTGCAAATCTGTGTACACGACAAATAAAAACTTTGATTTGATGTAACAACTACATGATTAGTTCTCGATTTACTCCAACTTGATTGAGGGATGGAGTGTTGGACCTTTGAACTGAGTGGATTTAATGCTACTGTTACGATGATGCCAGATAACTGATTTGAACAAAAAACCTCTCTAACCTATACACTATAAACAATTAGAACCTGCAATGGCTTTTTTGTTTGTTTACTGTATTGTATCCTATACATTTTTAGCATTCTTATCACCAGTGTCATGACTATATAGCGGTGGCGACAAGACAAAGCAAGTCATGATTACTGATTGGCTGGGCCCAACCTTAAGAGAATCCAAGATGGTGTAGCTGTCGTACGTGTGTTTGTTTTGTCCCGTCTTGTCCCATGTAAATAGTCGGTTTCGTCAATTTCTTTGTATATATTTTAATCTCACTTTCCACCTACGATCTAAATATACTTTCCTGCAACCCACTTCACACAATGTGGTACAGATCTGCTATTTTTATATATGTTATAACTGTAACCTCTATCAGAAGCTAGCCAGCTAACTAGCTAGTAGTCACTGTTAGCCACGGCTAGCAGTCTTCACCTTTAGCTTGCACACTAGCCAGCTTTAGCTCGGTCAATACCTGCCAATCTGCACAGCGCGATATCAACCCAGAGCATATCGGATTGCCTTTCTTCACCACATCACCGGATTCCAGCCGCAAGCTCTGGGCCATTACACTGGATCATCGATCGCAGCTAGCTAGCTGCAACCGAGTGGCTACTGCTGGCTAACGCCTCTGTCCCGAAGCAAGCACCAGTTAGCCTTGAGCTAGCCTCGAGCTAGGCCCATCTCCCGGCTAGCCGAAGCGGTATACCCACTAATTCGTGGGATACAATACCTCTTTTGCCAATTGGCCTGGACCCTTTATTGCCGACACGGAGCCCCGCCGATCCATCATGAGTGGTCTGCCGACGTAATCGTCCGATGTGGTTTCAACAGGCTTTTCTGTTGCGATGTCGCCGAAGACCCATCTGCTATCCCTGGCCCGCTAGCTTTCTGAACACCGTGCCTCCTGCTTGCCTAGCATAGTAGCGACTACCGAATAGCTCCCTGATTCACCGATTGCTGCTTATTGGACCCTATGATCAATCGGCTACACATGACTCCCTCTAATGTCAATTTTCTTTGTCTTCTGCTGTCTTGGTTAGTTATTATTGTTTTATTTCACTGTAGAGCACCTAGTCCAGCTCAACATGCCTTAGATAGTTATTTTGTCACACATCCCACACATGGGGAGACCTCATCTGGCTTAACTGGTGTCTCCAGAGATGCAAGCTCTCTCATTGTCACTCAATGCCTAGGGTTACCCCCACTCTACTCACATCCTACCATACCCTTGTCTGTACATTATACCCTGTACATTATGCCTTGGTTTCATACATGTTAACATCAGAAGCGTCCTCCCTAAATGTGTTTTATTCACTGCTTTAGCACACTCCGCCAACCCTGATGTCTGAATCCTGGCTAAGGAAAAATACCAAAATTTAGGAAATTTCCATCCCCAACTACAACATTTTCCATCAAGATAGAACTGCCAAAGGGGGTGGAGTTGCAATCTACTGAAGAGATAGCCTGCAGAGTTCTGTCATACTATCCAGGTCTGTGTCCAAACAGTTTGAGCTTCTACTTTTTAAAATCCACCTTTCCAGAAATAAGTCTCTCACTGTTGCCGCTTGTTATAGACCCCCCTCAGCCCCCAGCTGTGCCCTGGACACCATATGAGAATTGATTGCCCCCATCTATCTTCAGAGTCCGTACTGTTAGGTGACCTAAACTAGGATATGCTTAGCACCCCGGTAGTCCTACAATCTAAGATAGATGCCCTCAATCTCACACAAATTATCAAGGAACCTACCAGGTACAACCCTAAATTCGTAAACATGGGCACCCTCATAGATATCATCCTGACCAACCTGCCTTCTAAATACACCACTGCTGTTTTCAACCAGGATCTCAGCGATCTCTGCCTCATTGCCTGCGTCCATAATGGGCCCGCGGTCAAACGACCACCCCTCATCACTGTCAAGCGCTCCCTAAAACACTTCAGCAAGCAGGCCTTTCTAATCGACCTGGCCCGGGTATCCTGGAAGGATATTGACCTCATCCCATCAGTAGAGGATGCCTGGTTGTTCTTTAAAGTGCTTTCCTCACCATCTTAAATAAGCATACCCCATTCAAAAAATGTAGAACTAAGATCAGATATAGCCCTCGGTTCATTCCAGACTTAACTGCCATTGACCAACACAAAAACATCCTGTGGCGTACTGCATTAGCATCGAATAGCCCCTGCGATATGCAACTTTTCAGGGACGTCAGGAACCAATATACACAGTCAGTTAGGAAAGCTAAGGCTAGCTTTTTCAAACAGAAATTGGGCTACCCCTTCCCCGGCCAACAGCTCTGCACCCCCCGCAGCAACTTGCTCAAGCCCCCTCCCCTGCTTCTCCTTCATCCAAATCCAGATAGCTGATGTTCTGAAAGAGCTGCAAAATCTGGATCCCTACAAATCAGCTGGGCTAGACAATCTGGACCCTCTCTTTCTAAAATGATCCGCCGAAATTGTTGCAACCCCTATTACCAGCCTGTTCAAACTCTCCTTCGTATCGTCTGAGATCCCTAAAGATTAGAAAGCTGCCGTGGTCATCCCCCTCTTCAAAGGGGGAGACTCTCTAGACCTATTTCCATCCTGCCCTGCCTCTCTAAAGTCTTCAAAAACAAAGTTAACAAACAGATCACCGACCATTTCCAATCCCGCCGTACCTTCTCCACTATGCAATCTGGTTTCCGAGCCACGCTCAAGATCCTAAATGATATCATAACCTCCATAGATAAAAGACAGTACTGTGCAGCTGTTTTCATCGACCTGGCCAAGGCTTTCGACTCCGTCAATCACCGCATTCTTATCGGCAGACTCAATAGCCTTGGTTTCTCAAATGACTGCCTCAGCTGGTTCACCAACTACTTCTCAGACAGAGTTCAGTGTGTCAAATCGGAGGGCCTGTTGTCCGGACCTCTGGCAGTCTCTATGGTGGTGCCACAGGGTTCAATTCTTGGGCCGAACTCTTTTCTCTGTATATATCAATGATGTCGCTCTTGCTGCTGGTGATTCTCTGATCCACCTCTACGCAGATGACATTCTGTATACATCTGGCCCTTCCTTGGACACTGTGTTAACAAACCTCCAAACGAGCTTCAATGCCATATAACACTCCATCCGTGTCCTCTAACTGCTCTTAAATGCTAGTAAAACTAAATGCATGCTCTTCAACCGATTGCTGGCCGCACCCGCACGCCCGCCTAGCATCACGACTCTGGACAGTTCTGACTTAGAATATGTGGACAACTACAAATACCTAGGTGTATGATTAGACTGTAAACTCTCCTTCCAGACTCATATTAAGCATCTCCAATCCCAAATTAAATCTACAATTGGCTACCTATTTCGCAACAAAGCCTCCTTCACTCATGCTGCCAAACATACCCTCTTAAAACTGACCATCCTACCGATCCTCGACTTCGGTGATGTCATCTACAAAATAGCTTCCAACACTCTACTCAGCAAACTGGATGTAGTTTATCACAGTGCCACCCGTTTTGTCAACAAAGTCCCATATACTACCTAGCACTGCGACCTGTGTGCTCTTGTTGGCTGACCCTCGCTACATATTCGTCGCCAAACCCACTGGCTCCAGGTCATCTAAGTCTTTGCTAGCAAAGCCCAGCCTCATCTCAGCTCACTGGTCACCATAGCAACACACACCCGTAGCACACGATCCAGCAGTTATATTTCACTGGTGATCCCCAAAGCCAACACCTCCTTTGGCCGCCTTTCCTTCCAGTTCTCTGCTGCCAATGACTGGAACGAATTGCAAAAATCACTGAAGCTGGAGGCTTATATCTCCCTCACTAACTTTAAGCATCAGCTGTTAGAGCAGATCACCGATCACTGTACCTGTACACAGCCCATCTGTAAATAGCACACCGGACTACCTCATATTTCCCCCCCCTTTTGCAACCCAGTATCTTTATCTGCACATCATCATCTGCACATATGTCACTCCAGTGTTAATGCTAAATTGTAATAATTTTGGCACGATGGCCTATTTATTGCCTTACCTCCCTAATCTTACTACATTTGCACACACTGTTTATAGATTTTTCAATTATGTTATTGACAGAATGTTTGCGTATCCCATGTGTAACTCTTGTTTGTGTCGCACTGCTTTGCTTTATCTTGGCCAGGAGGTTGCAGCTGTAAGTGAGATCTTGTTCTCAACTGGCCTACCTTGTTAAATAAAGGTGAAATAAAAACTTCTCACTGCGGTCCCACGGCCTCATCATTATCAGCCTCTCTGTATTAATAACTCTTCATGCACAGCTTTTTTTCCAGCAAGGAGAAAATGTCAGCTCATTGTTCTGTTTCCAGGGAGTGTCCCAAAGACCTTGGGAGTGCTACCTGGACAATCTGGGAGGCCCTTGCCCCCCTCAGTCCCAACCCCTTCACTTTGATGGACAGCTCCAGGTACAAGTCAATCAAACTTGACCAGACCATGTTACAAGCACAAAGCAGTGAATGACCTGTAAAATGTGTTTTCATAGAGACTTTTCATTTGTTCATGTGAAGTATAAGCATGTGTGTTTTCAGCATTGTACTATGTCACGGTTGCTAGCAACTCATAGCAATCTACGAATATCTTAACTGACTTAAGTATTAGCAATATGCTTCAGTAGGATGTAGAGATTAAATCATTTTAGTGCCTGAGAAGAGGGGGGAGGTTAGAAAACAGGAAGACGTGTGGTCTGTGCTGCTATATATATATTATGTATACATGCATCAAGAACAAGGCAAGATAAAGACGCAATGATGTGCAGGAAGTAAAACCAAAGGCACTAGATCCTGTAACCATGGCACGTAAGGGGGATAAAATGTTGTTTTACAAAAGAAGTTTGCTTTCAAGAAACACAATATGATACACTATAGGGTTACCCCAGAAAAAGTGGATTTTACCCCATAGCAGTGGATCTGCTTTTGCAACCTCTGACGTAGCACAAGGAATCAGTCAGACAGTTGAAAGCAAATTCAAATGTTTATTTACAACCTCTGTTCATCAGAGTAAAGTGGTCTAAATACAAAAAAATTACAGCAAAATGGCAGCTAATCTCCCTGAGTTTTACAAAAACTACACAGGACTTGTGGGTGACAGCAGAGAGAGACAAAGAGATATTCTGTACAGAGTTCTAATGCCATGTACAGGGAAATTAAATGTGCGAGAGAGAGAGAGAGACGTACACAACGCTTCATATACAGTATCATAAATGAAATACATAAGTAGTTTTTTCTGCAGAAAACATGCTTTTAACAATATACATCCTTCCAAGAAGCCTGGACATGGAGCTGGTGATGTAGAATATAAATAGAGAGCAAAACACCGTTGGTCATTCAAATGGCATACAAACCAAGTGGCAATTTATGAGACACGATCAATGAGTTAGCCAACTAACTAACTGACAAAGTGACAGACACCGGTAACTGTTTTCAAGATCAGAAAATTAAGCTACTTTTGAGGACTGGTTAGTAACAGTGCAGAGTCCATGAACCAATGCCCAATTTTATGAACTGGAAAATTGGAGTTTCAGAAATGTACAAAAGTTATCTGGCAAAGTCACTGACCACGCATCATGTTATACCTTACTTTTTGAACATTGAGGCTGACATACCCATCATGGATTTCAAAAGAACAGGAAGACTAGATTAGGGAACTCTGAGCTCGGGTGAGAATAACCAAGAACTAATTTTAGTCTCATGAATGTTTTGCGACAATAATAAAATAAACCAACCATCAACAGTAACCTCAGGTATTGGTTCTGAGGGCAAACATATATTTACATGTCCTTCAGTGAGTCTTTGTCCATTATAGTGACACTGTTGGTTTTAAATCACTACATAATCTCAAAAATATTTTGACTCTTACCGTCTCCCACTTCCAATACCTATCCAATGACATCAGGGGTACACAACAAGAACAAAATAAAAGCACATGAGTGCTTCAGGGCACAACCAGCCTTCATAACATACTGTACATATTATTAATTGTTACAGAATTAGGGAAGCGTTTCCTCTCTTTCCATCTCAGTGTAAAAAACTAGTACTTTACCCAACGGAGACCAAAGGTCTCCTTGTGTTTAGACAGTAACCCCTACTTCCTGTCAACCACCAGAATCCAACGAAACGAACAAAACAAACCCCACCAACCTATGCACAAGCACTGACTTTTAAAGACTGGCTATGAGATCCATAGACTGCAATGGCAATCACAGTCATGTATATTTCAATCCATATACTGAAGGAAAGTATGAAAAACAGAAGACCGCTTGGGTACCACAGCAGTAGTCTATATGGGTATGAGGAGTCTCTGGAGTCATGTGGCCAGCAGATTTGACCGAATGGTGTGGGAACTGTAGTATCCTGCAGTACTAGAATTGTCCATAAAGCCCAGAGCTGCTACCGTTTAACTGGGCCTCTATTTTGGGGTTGGTTTAAACTCTGTGTGTGTGTGTACTTTCATGCATATGGAGTGTGAGTGTAAGGTAAAGCAACAGAAGTGAAATCTGGAGAGTAGATAAGGTACTACATATTGCTTCTCTTGAGAGTGATGCTTTGGTGTCAAGGGAAGGAAAGTGAGCATCACTGACATGTCTGCCCCTGTTCAGTCTGTTTGAGTGGTTAGGTGCGAGTGGGATCTCCTGCTGGTGTGTGTAGGAGGGTGGGTGGGGTCTGTTTGGCTTCTAGTGCTCGTTGTTCTGCGTCGGCTGTCCAGTTTGGCTTTTGCCATGGTTCTCCTCCTCCTCACAGACAATGAACTCCTCCGGTGGCCAACGCAGCTCACCGCTCTCCACTTCCCCCTCCGTGGGCTCCACTACGATGGACGGCAGGCGGTCTTTCAGCTTACAGCAGCGCTCGAAGTCCGAGGGGTCCGGGAAGATCTGAGGAAAGGACAAAAACACACAGTTAAAGTCCTGGGTGCCCGATCAGTCTTTCATGCGGCTAAATTTAATAGCTTCAGAAGGCATAGTGCCAAAGCTGCTTTTAAGTGCTTACAAATGGGAAGATTATACGAGAGCTAATCATAGTATTGCAAGTCTACAGTAAGTTTGTTACAGTCAAGACACAGAGCACATTTTAAGGCAGTAGAGCTTTCTCTTAGCTTAACCAAAATAACACTAGGTGGTAGATATTGACAAGTAAAGTTTATTTGTCATATGCACAGGCTACATGTGGTACACAGTCAATGAAATGCTTACTTGCAGGTTCACTCACCAGGTTCACTCTGATAGGATGACTAAATAACCAATAATCCCATGATACTGAAAGCTAAGCAATGGGTAATATATCTCTGTGGAGTCTGCTCTTTTTTTATGATTTTGTCTGCAATAAAAGCTAGACCTAAATGGGTTGTGGGTGTGCAATGCCAGACTTGCTGAAGAAGAACCCAGGACGATGTGCAGACGTTTTTGGATCTAAAATGAAGAGCATGAGATACTCTGACAAGAGATTACAGCTATTCCTAGTCAAAGAACAGCATTTCTTTGCTGTTTGGATGAAGTGGAAGAATATTTTTAGAGCTGCATATTTCAGTGGGAGACATTGGAAGGGGAAAGCGATGTTGCTGTCTGGGCAAAAAGCCCAGTGCAAATAAAGCATTAGATGAGGCTGAGAGGGAGACACAGTGAGAGAGAGGGAGGAAGAGAAGGAGGGAGAGGCAGGAGAGAGAGAGGGTCCAAGTCTCCCTGAATACCATGAGAGGGGGATGAGGAGGAAAATGACTAAATGTTCTGAAAACTGCCGTGTTTCAGTATGTTTGGCTGCGAGTGCCTGGTTAGTGGGACAGATTTAGCATTTGCATCTCCAGACATCAGCTTGAGTGTGTGCATATGTGGGAGTGAGTATGAATGTTAGTCAGTGCCTGTGTGTGTGAGTATGTGTGTTAGTGCATGTGTGCGCAGGGAGGTTTAGTATCTGCATATCCTTGCCTGTGTTGTGAATGTCTGTGCTGTGAAGGTCTGTGCGTCAGCACCGAGGGGGATGGCAGAGAGTGACCTTGCTATAAGACCCCCAGCAACATCAGCACAGCTCAGTTCACTTCCAGCTGCAGGAAATGGCAACACATCGCTAGCGAGGCACAATGACAGCTATTTTCAGTTGTGGTAGGGTGGGGGTAGGGGGGTGGGGGGTGATAGGAGCTTTGGGCGATCAGGAATCACTCAAGTGCAGACTCCAAATGAAGCTGCTGCAGAGAAGCCCTCACCTCCGTAACCAACATCCAGTTACTTTGCTCTATAAATGCCTCCATGCTTCATTGTTTTGCAGATTTTTTTCTACAGCAACTCTCAAACATGGGGGTTATTCCAAAATGTAAGGCTGTGTTGCCTAACAGTCAGAGACGCAGTTGGCATTCAGGTGATGGACTCACAAATTGTATCAAAGTCAACATGTAATCCAAGATGGCGTAGCAGTCAGAAGTCTTCGTCCTGTCGTGTCCCTTGTATATATTGTTTAAATCTTTTAAAAATATTTTGCTAAACCTCAACTTCTAAATACTCTCCTGCAACCCGCCTCACCAAATGTGGAATGGATCCGTTTTTTTTTTCTTCTCCAAAAGTATTTATATTTACTTCGGATCTGGAATCCCTCAACTGAAGCTAGCCAGCTAACTTCCAGCTATCAGTCAGCAAACCATTGCTAGCAGTCATCAGCTAACCTTTAGCTCAGAAAGCTCTCGCCAGTTCGAACAACGTGACTCCAACCAGAGCATAACGGACCTATTATTTATTTACCCCCCCCCCCAAATCCCCGCAAACTGAACATTTTCATCTGGATCTTCGCAACTAGCTCACCGCAATCCCGGGTGACTACTCCTGGCTAGCGTTTACATCCCTGAGCAAGCACCAATTAGCCTGAAGCTATCCCGGCCAGGGTTCCTGTGCTACCACCGAAGCCTACTCCTGGGGTACAATTATCCGGACCCCTTCTACTGCCGGTACGGGGCACGGAACCCCGCCGATCCTCCATGACTGGAATACCGACATAATCTGCCCGAGGACTCCAACAGGCCCCTCAGGCGCGACACCAGCTGAAGGCCCATTCTGCTAACCAGCTAGGCCTGCTAGCTACCTAGAGCTACTTGGATCCCTACTAACTACACGACTGGTCTATCAAAAACAGGCAAAAACAGACTTACCCCCATCGCGACGTCTCCCAAAGGCTAGCTTGCCCGCCCCCGGTCTGCTAACCGCTAGCTTGCCCGCCCCCGGTCTGCTAACCGCTAGCTTGCCCGCCCCCGGTCTGCTAACCGCTATCTTGCCCGCCCCGGTCTGCTAACCGCTAGCTTGCCCGCCCCGGTCTGCTAACCGCTAGCTTGCCCGCCCCGGTCTGCTAACCGCTAGCTTGCCCGCCCCGGTCTGCTAACCGCTAGCTTGCCCGCCCCCGGTCTGCTAACCGCTAGCTTGCCCGCCCCGGTCTGCTAACCGCTAGCTTGCCCGCCCCGGTCTGCTAACCGCTAGCTTGCCCGCCCCGGTCTGCTAACCGCTAGCTTGCCCGCCCCGGTCTGCTAACCGCTAGCTTGCCCGCCCCGGTCTGCTAACCGCTAGCTTGCCCGCCCCGGTCTGCTAACCGCTAGCTTGCCCGCCCCCGGTCTGCTAACCGCTAGCTTGCCTGCCCCAGTCTGCTAACTGCTAGCTTGCCTGCCCCAGTCTGCTAACTGCTAGCCCCTGCTAACTGCTTGCTTGCTAACCCGGTCTACTAACTGCTAGCTTGCTTAGCCCCAGCCTACTAACTGTTAGCATCGGCCTGCTAACTGTTTGAGTTGCTGTTTCCCCAGTCAGCTCAACCACTCACTGGACCCATATGTTCCCTTGGCTACGCATGCCTCGCTCTAATATCAATATGCTTCGTCCATCACTGTCCTGGTTAGTGATTACTGTATTATTTCATTGTAGTGCCTCTAGCCCTGCTCAATATGCCTTAACAAACTATGTTGTTCCACCTCCTACATATGCGACAACATCACCTGGTTTAAACATCTCTAGAGACTATAGCTCTCTCATCATTACTCAATGCCTAGGTTTACCTCCAATGTACTCACATCCTACCTTACCTTTGTCTGTATACTATGCCTTGAATCTATGCTATCGTGTCCAGAAACCTGCTCCTTTTACTCTCTGTTCAGAATGTGCTAGACGGCCAGTTCGTATAGCCTTTAGCCGTACCCTTATCCTACTTCTTTTCTGTTGCTCTGGTGATGTGGGGGTTAATCCAGGTCCTGCAGTGCCTAGCTCCACTCCCTACCCCCAGGTGCTCTCATTTGTTGACTTCTGTAACCGTAAAAGCCTTGGTTTCATGCATATTAACATTAGAAGCCTACTCCCTAAGTATGTTTTACTCACTGCTTTAGCACACTCTGCCAACCCAGATGTCTTAGCCATGTCTGAATCCTGGCTTTAGGAAAACCACCAAAAACCCAGAAATCTCCATCGCTAACTATAACATTTTCCGCCAATATAGAACTACTAAAGGGGTCGGTGTTGCAATCTACTGCAAAGACAGCCTGCAGAGTTCTGTATTACTATCCAAGTCTGTACCCAAACAATTCAAGCTCCTACTTCTAAAAATGCACCTTTCCAGAAACAAGTCTCTCACTGTTGCCACTTGCTATAGACCTCCCTCTGCCCCCAGCTGTGCCCTCGATACCATATGTGAATTGATTTCCCCCCCCATCTATCTTCTGAGCTCGTGCTACTAGGTGACCTAAACTGGGACACGCTTAACACCTCGGCCATCCTACAATCTAAGCTTGATGCCCTCAATCTCACACAAATTATCAATGAACCTACCAGATACAACCCCAAATCAGTAAACGCGGGCACCCTCATAGATGTCATCCTAACTAACTCGCCCTCCAAATACACCTCTGTTGTTTTCAATCAAGATCTCAGCGATCACTGCCTCGTTGCCTGCATACGTAACGGGTCTGCGACCAAACAACCACCCCCTCATCACTGTCAAACGCTCCCTTAAACACTTCTTTAAGCGGGTCTTTCTAAATCGACCTGGCCGGGGTATCCTGGAATGACATTGACCTCATCCCGTCAGTAGATGATGCCTGGCTATTCTTTAAAAGTGCCTTCCTCACCATCTTAAATAAGCATGCCCCACTCAAATTTTGAACTAGGAATATAGTCCTTGGTTCACTCCAGATCTGTCTGCCCTTGACTAGTACAAAAACATCCTGCGGTGTTCTGCATTAGCATCGAATAGCCCCCATGATATGCAACTTTTCAGGGAAGTTAAGAACAAATATACACAGGCAGTTACGGAAAACTAAGGCTAGCTTTTTCAAACAGAAATTTGCATCCTGTAGTACTAACTCAAAAGTTCTGGGACACTGTAAAGTCCATGGAGAATAAGAGCACCTCCTCCCAGCTGCCCACTGCTCTGAGGCTAGGAAACACAGTTACCACCGATAAATCCACTATAATTGAGAATATCAATAAGCATTTCTCTATGGATGGCCATGCTTTCCACCAGGCTACCCCTACCCCGGTCAACTGCCCGGCACCCTCCACAGCAACCCGCCAAAGCCCCCACCATTTCTCCTTCACCCAAATCCAGATAGCTGATGTTCTGAAAGAGCTGCATAATCTGGACCCTCTCTTTCTAAAATGATCTGCCGAAATTGTTGCAACCCCTATTACGAGCCTGTTCAACCTCTTTCGTATCGTCTGAGATTCCCAAAGATTGGAAAGCTGCCACGGTCATCCCCCTCTTCAAAGGGGGAGACACTCTAGACCCAAACTGCTACAGACCTATATCTAACCTACCCTGTCTTTCTAAGGTCTTCGAAAGCCAAGTTAACAAAACAGATTACCGACCATTTCGAATCCCACCGTACCTTCTCCACTATGCAATCTGGTTTCAGAGCTGGTCATGGATGCACCTCAGCCACGCTCAAGGTCTTAAACGACATCACCACCATCGATAAGAGAAATTACTGTGCAGCCGTATTCATCGACCTAGCCAAGGCTTTCGACTGTCAATCACAACATTCTTATTGGCAGACTCGACAGCCTTGGTTTCTCAAATGATTGCCTCGCCTCGTTTACAAACTACTTATCTGATAGAGTTCAGTGTGTCAAATCGGAGGGCCTTTGTTCAGACCTCTGGCAGTCTCTATGGGTGTGCCACAGGGTTCAATTCTCAGGCCGACTCTTTTTTCTGTATACATCAATGACGTTGCTCTTGCTGCTGGTGATTCTCTGATCCACCTCTACGCAGACGACACCATTCTGTATACTTCTGGCCACTCTTTGGAAACTGTTAACTAACCTCCAGACGAGCTTCAATGCCATAAAACTCTCCTTCCATGGCCTCCAACTGCAAGTAAATCTAAATGCATGCTATTCAATCGATTACGGCCGGCACCTGCTCGCCCGTCCAGCATCACTACTCTGGGCGGCTCGGACTTAGAATAGGTGGACAACTACTTGGGTGTCTGGTTAGACTGTAAACTCTCCTTCCAGACTCACATTAAGCATCTCCAATCCAAAATTAAATCTAGAATCGGCTTCCTATATCGCAACAAAGCATCCTTCACTCATGCTGCCAAACATACCCTCGTAAAACTGACCATCCTACCGATCCTCGACGTCGGTGATGTCATCTATAAAATAGCCTCCAACACTCTACTCAATAAACTGGATGCAGTCTATCACAGTGCCATCCGTTTTGTCACCAAAGCCCCATACACTACTACTTGCGACCTGTACGCTCTCGTTGGTTCGCCCTTGCTTCATACTCGTTGCCAAACCCACTGGCTACAGGTTATCTACAAGTCTCTGCTAGGTAAAGCCCCACCTTATCTCAGCTCACTGGTCACCATAGCAGCACCCACTCGTAGCACGTGCTCCAGCAGGTATATCTCACTGGTCACCCCCAAAGTCAATTCCTCCTTTGGTCATCTTTCCTTCCAGTTCTCTGCTGCCCATGACTGGAACGAACTGCAAAAATCTCAGAAGCTGGAGACTCATATCTCCCTCACTAGCTTTAAGCACCAGCTGTCAGAGCAGCTCACAGATCACTGCACCTGTACATAGCCCATCTGTAAACAGCCCATCTACCTACCTTCCTCATCCCCATACTGCATTTATTCATCTTGCTCCTTTGCACCCCAGTATCTCTACTTGCACATTAATCTTCTGCCGATCTACCATTCCAGTGTTTAATTACTATATTGTAATTACTTCGCCACAATGGCCTATTTATTTCCTTAATTTACCTAATTTGCACTCACTGTATATAGACTTTTTGTTTTCTTTTGTTCTACTGTATTATTGACTGTATGTTTTGAGACATTATCGTGCCCTCTTGAAGACTGTGGACCATGATAGATCCTTAGTGATGTGGACTGAGGAATTTTAAGCTTTCGACCCATACCACTACAGCCCTGTCGATGTGAATGGGGGCGTGTCGGCACTGTATTCCACGAGCAGATCCTTTGTCTTTGTGAGGTTGAGGGAGAGGTTGTTGTCCTGGCACCACACGGCCAGTTCTCTGACCTCCTCCCTATAGTCTCATTGGCATCGATGATCAGGCCTTACACCGGTGTCGTCTGCAAACTTAATGGTGTTGGAAGTCGTGCGCGGCCATGCAGTCATGGGTGAAGAGGGACTACAGCAGGGGACTAAGCACACTCCCATGAGAGGCCCGCGTGTTAAGGGTCAGCGTGGCGGATGTGTTGTTTCCTACCCTTACCACCCAGGGGCGTCCCGTTAAGAAGTCCAGGATCCAGTTGCAGAGGGAGGTGTTCAGATCCAGGGTCCATAGCTTAGTGTTGACCTTGGGAGGTCACTATGTTTTTGAATGCAGAGATGTAGTCAATGAACAGCATTTTCACATAGGTGTTCCTTTTGTCCAAGTGGGAAAGGGCAGTGTGGAGTGCAATAGAGATTGCGTCATCTGTGGATCTGAGCAATGACCAGTCTTTCAAAGAATTTCATGGCTACAGATGCGAGTGCAATGGGGCGATAGCCATTTAGGCATTACCTTGGCGTTCTTGAGCGCAGGGACTATATCGATCTGCTTGAAACATGTAGGCTTTACAGACTGGGTCAGGGAGAGGTTGAAAATGTTAGTAAAGACACTTGTCAACTGGTCAGCGCATGCTCCGAGTACAAGTCCTGGTAATCCGTCTAGCCCTTGGCTACAGAGAGCATGATCACAGTCATCCGTAATAGCTGGTGCTCTCACGCATGGTTGAGTGTTGCTTGCCTCAAAGCGAGTATAGATGGCATTTAGCTCGTCTGGTGCCCCGCTCCTTGAAAGCGGTAGGTCGTCTTTAGCTCAGTGTGGCTGTTGCCTTTAATCCATGGCTTCTGTTTGGGATATGTACGTATGGTTGGTCATGTAGGAGATGACAATGTTAATGCCCTTATTATTGAAGCCGGTGACTGATGTGGTAAACTCCTCAACGTCATTGCATGAATCCTGCAACATATTCCAGTCTGTGCTAGCGAAACAGTCCTGTAGCTTAACATCCGCTTCATTGGATCACATCACTGGTACTTCCCATTTGAGGTTTTTTCTTGTAAGCAGGAATCAGTAGGATATGGTCAGATTTGTCAAATACAGGGCGAGGCAGATGTACATGTGATCTGTTTTTTTTTAGTTGCACAGGTGACATGCTTGTAGAAATGAGGTTTCCTGCATTAAAATCACCAGCCACTAGGAGTGCTGCTTCCTAGTGGCCTCACAGGACAGACACAGCTTGGGTGTAAATTGTGAGAGGAAGGCAGCCCACCTTCCTAAAGGGTCAGTCTGCATCATCTGGGTCTCTGACACGTACAGTCACAGACACTCGTAAAGGAGTGGTTTTGCCTTAAAATGTCTCAGATTCTTTCCAAACAATAAAACTTGTCAAGGCCACCTGATGGCCTGCTACTCAGAAAGTTGCCCATCTGTGAGTTGTATTGTCGTGACATGCTATCAGTCCCCCACAGTAAAGACCGGAAGATTCAACTAACTCCTATTAATGTCCTTTGCATGTTTTTAAAAGTCTGTGCAATCATCTCGAACTCCCTGCAAAGCTACACTCAATCTCAAGGCAAATATATTTTTTTCTTCTTAAATATCCCCTCATGAAATCCCCCCAAAAGGTTGTTTGCATAACTTGTTATAACAATAATAATGCTAATGTTTAGACCTTCTGGTTAGAAAACAAAACCTCTCGCTACCCATGGTCCCCTGGGTGAGCTGCTTACATTAAGAACCGTGATTGAACATGCAGCCCTGTCCTTAATCCAACCTCAATCTTTTGTTAAAAATCCAAGACCATTTTTGGGTTACTAAGTGGCGAGGACTTTGAACAGGGACGTGTACCATAAACCAATTAAAACTAGTTCACCCTCTGCCTCCTAGTTTGGCTTCCCCCATATAAAAGGGATCTACAGTGTGACCATTTTACTCGCATATGCACCTAAATATTTTTCTGTGCGACCTGGAATTTGAATTAAACAGTACCAGAGTGCCTAAAAAAAATGAAAGTAGGATTCTAGCTTTATTACATCAAATATTTTTAAGTGTGCTCCTATATTTCTCTGTGTGTGCTCAGATTTTCCAATTTAAGCATACAAGTACTTCTTGTAAAAACAGTCAGCGTAGAGCCCTGCCCTTATGGGTTATATACCATGATTTTGCTGCAAACCAATTTCCCTTTAGGACAAAAACTGGTGTTAGTATGTGTGTTAGTTACCTGGAAAGAGAGCCGGTCCTTGCTGGGGCTGAGCCTTCTGTCCTCCATGGGGGTGCTACTGATCATCACCTCAGTCATGTCTCCGCACGGCACAAACACTGGGCTGGACAGAGACATAAGGGAAAGGACTGGGTTATTCCACCATTCAGGATCCAATATAAGTCCCAAACTTTCAAACTGAGGAGCAGAATACAATCATTTCAAATTCCTTATTTTGAGCAAACCAGGAAGCACCATTTTCTTGTTTTTATTTACTGATAGCCAGGGAACAATCCAATACTCAAACATAATTTACAAACAAAGCATGTGTATTTAGTGAGTCCGCCAGATCAGAGACAGTAGGGATGACCAGGGATGGTCTATTGTTAAATGGGTGAACTGAACCATTTTCCTGGCCTGCTAACCATTCAAAATGTAACAAGTATTTTTGGGTGTCAGGGAAATCGTAAAAATTATATTATTTTCTTTAGGAATGTAGTGAAGTAAAAGTTGTCCAAAATATAAGTAGTAAAAAAATGTAAACGACTTAAATATTTTTACTTGAGTACTTTACATCAATGCAGAGCCGGTACATGTGTCCCAATCATAGTGCTGTACAAGAGGCTGCATAATGGAGAACGGATAGGTTGGTGCAATATCATTTACATGTAGCTATTACTTTGGCAAGTGTTATGCAAATTAATCCTAACAGCGAGAATGTCAGAGTACAACTTTGTCATGTAGTTGCATGAGATTTGGCCCTTTGGTATTATTTTTGCAATGAAAAAGCTACACATAAGCCTTGTTCAGTATTTTGTTTAGTCTCTATGCATGCATTTGCTTTCATTTTGTCTGACCACTGACAGGCTCTGCAGCATACATTTGGTGCACTGCAAAGCTACACCACCACTGATATGTGGTTTGCATTGGGTAGCCATATCTAAATACAGTACGAGGTATGCTTCAACTAGGAGAGAGGGGACACAGTCATAGCGAGAATGCATTGTGGGCGTGCAGTGCAATTTGACTGGGACCGAAAACATTCCATTTTAGTTGAAGTAAGGCGCACTGTATATGCACTGTAAGAAATAACTGAACAGGAGGATTGAACTGAGGTACTATGTGGGAGGAAATATATTCTTGGGACGTTTGAGAACCAAGACGGCAGCCGAGCAGAGCGAGAATCTCAAGCTTTCTATTTCAAGTCTGGTGGCACAGCAGCCAGTGTCCACAGGACTGCGGTCAGGGTGGCCAACCCACCATAGGGGACAGGAAACAGAACATAGATCACAACCTGCCTCAGATGAGCAGAACAAGAACAGACTTGTTCCAACTATAACAAGTCAGTTTGTTTCTGCAAAAAAAAATGAATATTGGGTGCCATTAACCTCCTTTTACAGTATAAACAATTGAAGGTTTAGTGGTTAATCATGTGAACATACCGCAGCCATGACCAACGAAACATTTTAGGTAAAACCAATGAAGTGCACTTCAAAAAAGGAGCCTACATTATTTTCATATATATGTTGCTCCGGATGGATTCTTCGTCTCAACTTCATCTTAAAAGCTCTCTTTTCCAAATATTTGTCAAGTTGCCTCTGAGGTATTTTGACAGTACTGCTATGTACAATGTCAGACAAGACCCTGAACTGGACTTCAAGACTCTTTATGGAGAAATCAACAGTGGAACCTCAGGGACACTTTCGGTTTGTAAACTTTCTGTGATCGGAAAATGAAAATGTTTTCACCATAAGAGATTGTGGGCAAAAATAGAGATGTGTCGTATGACTCATAGTTTGCCACTCACTCATGTCCCTTCACTGCTTTGTTGAATTCTTTAGAAGACATCCATGGTTATTATTCAAGATCCCCACACAGTAAAGATAAGACAGTCTGCAGTGGGAATCAAGACCTTTCATCAAAAGTGTTCCCTCATACTCTGATTGGAGAAAAACAAATGGAGATCAACAACCATTCTTTCATTCTATGGGGATTAAGTTAAAGATTAACTCTTTAAATTTATGTCAATCCAAAAATAGCAAATAAAGCCCTTAGGCCATCCACATTTTCCAACACGTCACTTTCATGTAAAAAGGCTTGGCCTTATGGTACCACAATAAAAAAGTACTGAGGTGGATGTATTCATTCCTTAGAATAAGGGACAAAGCTCCTATACATTATATAGTTAATCTATCCTGAATCTGTCAGAAAGAAAAAGTCAATTGCTTCAAACTGAAAAGGAGAGATGCTGTGTAAATTTTTTCACACAACACATTGCCACACCCTGAAGCAATGGCTACTGCTGTTTAACAATCAATATTTCCATTTCCAAATTTGCATACCATGTGTCACATTCAAATTGGGAGAAGGAAAACTATTTTTGTGCAGGTGGGGGCCACGGGGGGAAAGCACAAGCCAAGACCCAATGGCAGAATAGGTTTCTGGAATCTTCTCATACGTTTACAAACTAGTCGACCTGGTTCAACGACAACAATAGCAGGAAATCTAAAAATAAAAACTAGTCCAAAGGATATGCAAGGTTGTGTGTGGAAAATATGTCAAAAGACCCATTTCATTCTTGAGACAGGAGAGAGGGTAAGCCAGAGACACATGGAGAGGGATGGACATCGAGTGGTGACAGCACAGACCTGTGCAGAAGTGTGGGGAGAAAGATAAACACTCTGCCTTTGCCAGTCATATTTCTGCTCGGGGATCGCATAAACATCCTGCTCAGCTAAGAATAACAGAACATCGTCCTAATAGAACAAAGGGGCACAATGAGAAGTGGAGGAACACATGTACTGTAACAATTGAACCAGTGAGAGAACATACCATTCAAATCCATTACTGCTAAAAGTTTCTGCCCGATGTTACAAAACGTGTCCTTTTTTTCAAAAAAGAATGTGAAAATGTCTTCCTCAAGGAGCCATGTTAAGTGTTCTGTATAATTAAACAACTCCAAATGTATAAGGATAATGATTAACATGGGCTATGCAGTTAAGAAACACTTCACAAGTTCATTGTGCATGAGTTGGCCTTTGTGCCAACTAATTTGTGAAATATTTGTGAAATATTGTGCATTCCTACTTCTACCCTGGCAGCACCCATCAAAGTACAAATTAATTCTAAAAGGGCACCACAAATTCTATAATGGCCACTGCCAAAGATCAGTTAAGGCAAAACCACTTTAAAAGTATCTTAATCTTAGACCAGGATTGGCCTGAGATGACTCCTTTGACTATTGACAAGTAGAACTTCTGTCTGGACTTGCTGTCCCATCTTCCATGGGCATGCAACATGACCAGGTACTGGCCAGCTTGGCACTTCAGTGACTATCTTTAGCACTGTCAACAGAAACAACTAGGCCTACATACTGTACACAGTCACATGGACTAATGCCAGTCTTATGTGGGCTAATGCCATTCCTATGTGGGCTAATGCCAGTCCTATGTGGGCTAATGCCAGTCCTATGTGGGCTAATGCCAGTCCTAGACACATTCCAGTCAGAGGTCTGGCATGGGCATGAGACGGGGCATCTCAGACTGACACGTGTCCTGGCTAAATAAATAAAACTAAGGATCACAGAGGTTGCCTGCTGCTTTGGCTGATCATTAGAGCACGTGTGAAGGTCTGTCTGTCCAACATTACATTTACAGTGTCAAAGATATTTTTAGAAGAATCTGTGGTGAGGACAGTGTGATGACTCCAATTCCTGGATTGATGCCAGTCAGGATTTGTTCTTTAGGGTAGGTATCTCTACAAAGCTGCACAATCCCATCAACTCTAAATGGTAAATGACTCAGTAACTAAAAATAATATTACCCTACCCTCTATGCTGTATCATCCTCCAAGTGTGTATGGTATGGAAACGAATTGAGGACACATTGTTCTACAGTCTTGCCAAGTCATCTGCCAGTCTGTGCTGACAGAGACAAAACGTATATCCCCATAGCAATGCGACCCGGTGCACACGATAGGATATTACGTCTTGCATAATTAACACTGTTTCCCCTCTACTCCTCCCGAGTCTCGCTATGTGCATTATACATCTGAGGAGGCTTGGCGAAAAGGCGAAGCTGCTGCTGAGATTCCATACCAACACAGGGCGGTAACACTATTTGTATAGTCCATCTGTAGATGTTCTACAGACTACCTTCTCTAGCACAAGAGCTACTTTTAAAAAATTAAACATGTCGCAAGACATCTTTCAAATAGGCAAATTCTTCTCTTCTCCACTCCCCTGCAACTCTTCACTGGGTCCTTATTGTACAAGAGAAAGTAGCGCACTGTTTTCTGTCAATACACAGTACCTGGTAAAATAATTGTTAATAAAAAAAAACTATGGGGGGGCCCACATAAAATCTGTGATTTGTTTTCCAAATGATTTCCCAGTAAAAATTGCTGGATTAATTTTTTTTTCTTCACTCAAATGAACAATTGTTAATAGAAAAACAACTAAATTGGATGTCGAGTGTCAATGATTAAATCATATGAGAATACAATTTCTTTTTTTGGTCTGGAAGAAAATGAACACATTTAGATTAGAGTGCAATTCCCCTTTAATCTGTCCCTTTAATTGCGCATCTAGGGAGTGAGGAATATGCAGTCTAGCGACGGTTCTGTACCGCTGCTGCTCATTTAATGGCAAAGTTTGCAAATAACAAATAATACTACTTCACAGTTCACATTTAATTGAGAAGGTTTTGGGTAAGGCATCTCTGTCAACCCACCAGACGGTTATGACATCAACTGGCTCCACACGGAGTCATAGACAAATGTGCGCACCACACAGGCAGAAAGGCAATACTGCTGGAAATTAATTGCCAGATAAGATTTTTAAGCCAATAGTGGCTAACCAGGGATGGGATCATGTCAAAGTTCCATTGATTAGATATTAGTTGGGAGCTTGCAGTGTCTGATACTTGTGAGATTGGTTTATGACAGTTGGCAGTGGAACACGTGAAAATTGTATTTACTTTCAGAATTGTTTGGCGAACTACTCATAGGTGAGCTGCAAGCTACAGGTAGCAAGCGATCGACCTGTTGGAGACCCATGGTCTACAGTAACATTTCAATGAACTATCCTCACCTTGCCCCTAACCCTTATTCTAAACCTAACCGCAAGTTCGGCTCTAGCTTTTTTGAGGCCCTAAGCGAGATTTGGTTGGGGGCCCCTCCCCACCTCACAGGTTCAACATTTTAGTGCCCCCCCCCTCGACAGCGGAGAGAAATATTTACATTTTAAAACCTTGCCCCATGTGTGTTCCAAATATCTCTAATGGTCGCCCCAACGTGAGTTGTTTTATGCACGTGATGTCAGCATGCACTCACTGTTCCAAAATGTGATTGTTAGGCAACAGAACAGTTAACTCAGTGTTGCCGACAATTTATGTTCGAGGGTTTATTGAACCGGACAAACTTCCCTCTTCGAGGAGAGCTGTTCCCCATTTTTTCCTTCTGCGCATCAAGTATGTAGACATGTGTAATCTTGCATGATCTGACACATTTTCTGGATGGCACTCGCATTGCCCCCATTGTTGTTACATATGAGAAAAACTGCTGATGCACAACCAAATTTCCAACTTGCACTTTGTGTATTCTACTATTCTAAGAAGACCGCTTATGCCTGGAACTGGATGGCCCTGCCTAACGGTAACCTTAGCAAGCAGTTGCTTATCAATACAGCTTGTTGATAGCATGACCAGCTGTAGAGCATCTACAGATGGAAAATCTGGACTATCCAAATAAAAGTGTGACCGCTGGGCTGCCTGGCTCCCGGTCAAATCACACAACCTGGAGGCGTGTGTGTGTGTGTGTGTGTGTGTGGGGGGGGGCAATCAATCTCTCTGAAATGTGTTGGAATTAATGGGCCATATCCAGATTTCTGCTCCAGCCCATAGGCTTCTTTGCTGAGCTAGGCCTTCTCAGAATATAGGAAACACTGTTACTGTGTTACTGACTGGACAGAACATGGTAATTTTTAGGTCCAGCTCCAGCACAACTTGAGTCCATAATTCCAAGGTGCCAAAGCAGAGGCATTTGATCCACAATGACCTGATCACTTTATAGGAGAATTACATGTTCTTGTTTCAAGAGTTCAAACGTGTAAAAAGAAAATAAATGAAAGTAAAGAGGTCTTCCTGTTTACCAGGGGTGAGATAGTGTGAGTCGTCACTCACCTACAAGTGTAATACCCATAAATGCAACAACTGCCCCTGGCAAAACATTGAAAGCTATCAAATGGCTCCTATGGGATTGCACTTATGACTTATAACATGATAAACCTGAAACAACTTTTTTTTTCCTGCAGTGAGCTTTGAAAAATAAACTGCAAAGTGCTATATTAGGCAGCAATGCATGGGGAAACAATAAGAGATCTTAGCAAAAGGGTCCCCCATGTAGCAGTGATATCTGAAGAACAGCGCAGCACACAAAGCGGAGACGAGAAGCTTTGTGGTTACTGTAAGTCACAGGGTCGGGTCTTCACTTCCTGGTGCACGCAAACAGACTTGCAGAGTAATTTTTTTATTTATTTAAATAAAGAAGCAAAAAAATGTATTGCATGAAGTCTTGGACGAAGTCTTCTAATCCTTAATGAAATGTTACATACAAGCCTATATGGAGGTCGGAGTACCCAGAGTAAAATGGAGAGATTGAGTCACAGGCCTCCTCTGGGTGATGGATGGACTGTCAATGGGTTAAGAGCCTCATTCCACCTCCCTCTATTGCATCCCACCACAATAGCTCACCAATAAAAGGTCAATTGTCTAACCACTAAAGGTCAAACAATGTGAAACAGTAGTGTGGTTGAACAGTTCCATATCATTGCTTGACGAGAAACCAAGGTAGGCTCATGTTATTACTTCTGCAATTATCAGTAGTTTGACTAAAAGGCATTGCGTCGCGAAACATTAGGTTGCCAATCTAGGATGTGCATGTTGACATTTATTTTCATGAATCTTGCCCTGGAGGCAGAACTGAGGGATTTCGGCTAGATGTCAAAATTGATTATATTGTAAAATGATTGAAAACAAAACATGTGCATTTGGTTTAAGGTTAGGTTTCAAATCCAGTTATGACTTGGTGGCTGTGCCAACTAGTGAACACTCTGCAAAAAACGTTAACCTGCCTATGATGTCCCCTTATGAAAGGAAAAGGGTCAACCTCAGACATGGCACCTGGATAAGGAGTCTTGGGAGGACAGCTCGACACCTGTCACCATTTGAAAAACAGACCTCCAAAAATGTGGAGTGCTTTGTTTGTTATCTGACTTTTCTTTCAGGTGGCGTTATAAAGGTTCTAAAACAAAAACAACGCCACTGACTGCACCCTGACACATTCAAGAGCGCAGTTGAAATGGTTTGAAGCAGTAAATACTTTCTTTTGATTTACATACATTCTTCCAAGCATCTTAGTTTTCTATTGATTATACCTGTTATGGTCATTAGCAAATATAAAGGCAATGCTAAAAATCACATAGGCTACATGCAATAATGAAACTTTATCCCAAAATGTTTCATCAACATCGAACTGAAGTCTCGGGTGTAAAAAAAATACATGACAAAAATCATACTTACCAGTATATTTGGTCAGAATATACAGACATGAATTCACACGTGCAGTTGATTATGATTATTAAGGAATTACTTCGATATTGACGCCTTCTTTAAACAAAAAAAAACAAAAAACGTTCCGCCTGTCACACGTAAATTAAAAGCAAGCGTTTGTACAGAAAAGCAGTACTCGAAGCTGAGTCGTGACCTTGGTTAAGGAAACAGCTCCGGTGTATTTTGCCTTTTTTATATCTCGACTAGGAGAAATTACATTTTTATATAAGAGGCGTGTACTGTCACTGCAGACACACCCCCTTTATACGGGCTCCAAATTCTTCAATGGCAGCAGGATCACTACGGACCAATCAAAGGACAGGTGCCACGTACCGCGGTGACGATAGCAAGGGATAAACAATTTCGTTAAAAAAAGAAACCATAAATGATACTGCGTCATGCTCTTCATCATAGAGGATGAGTGAAAGCAAGAGGTTTCACTCTCGCTAAAATACGTTTAAAAAAAGAACCACAATGCATTTCTATGGGTTTATTTTGGACCTGAACTTGTCGCCTTTGGGACAACTATTACCATTGTTAGGGTGAGCATCTCGTCATTGTATAAAAATATTTATCTTCATTGATAAGTCACTAAGGCAATATGAAATTAAGCCGAATGAACAAAAAATAGTCACACCACACCATTGTCTACTTATTTCTCACTTTCATAACGATTTATATTATGTAACACAGGTCAGAATATCCAAGTGTTTATGTCCAAAGAAATATACATTTGTTTTTCAATTATTGCACGTATATTTGCATAACTGGAGGGGTTGATGATACGGCACCAGAGCAGGAAATGAAGCTCTTTTTCTGAATACATTGACATACAAATGTCACCGGTTAAGACCAAGAAACCCGGAATGCAGATTTTAGGCTAAACAATACTGAAAATGTTAAGATCACAAGTCATCAGAGGTAGCCTATATACAATATTTACAAGACCATGTAAAGGTTAAAGCTGGGGAATGTCAAATTACAGTCCTCTCTAGCCCTGCGACATAGCAAGCATTTGGCAGACTATAAAATTCTGTGTGTATGTATTCTATCTCCACCTTGTGGCCGTAATTATTTTAACTGACCCGTAATTACTGACTGTTCCCAATAACCTCAAAAGAAGATAATTGAAAGTGTGCAAAGCCTTCATGGAATCGAAAAGTAGGACAGCATATGTATTGACAGGGTGACATTTTTATTGCAACACGTTTTAGAGGGGCATCTTTTCTGAAATTCAACATCAAAAAAGAGAGGAACATTTGTGTGCTTGCCAGGAAAGACCTTTACAGTTATCAACAAAGCACGTTAACCTGTAGTCATTTAATTTAAGTCAGAAATGTACATTTAGGATTTTCCACCATTTAGTGGACATTAGGGTCAGTCAGACACAATAATGAATAGTACATGACACATCTTTGTGGTTTGACTTTGAATTCCAAAAATCCTTAAAGGTGCAATATACAGAAATCACTCTGCCATTTCCTGATTGCAAAAATTCTAGTAGTTTGCCTAATTTCAGTTTATGTGACAAAACAAGCAATTTTGTAGAATGTCATTGTACCATATAAACCACTGAAATATATTTTTTATAACCAAAAATATTGTATTGTCAGCTGTTTGAAACGGCTGTACCAAACCGAAAGTAAAAGATGCAAAAACAAAACTTAAATAGCACACATAGAACAGATCTACAGCTTCTTAGACTTGCTTTTAATGAGAATGACAGGTCTATAACTCACATTTCTATGTAAATTTGGTCGGGTTGCCCTAGAAGTTAAATATTGCAGCTTTAAGGATATTTTACAGTGACTGGTGTATTTTTCAGTAACATCTGGATGGGCATTAAGAGAATCATACGAAAGGACATAAGATGGTTGGCAGACAATTTAAATATGTATTCTTATGCAAATTAGACAAATATGAAAACAAACCACATTTCACCACATAGGTCTGTAAAAATGGAGTCTAAACATCTAAAACGGTCCATGAGCAGGGCCGCTGTTAAGGGGGTTTAGCCAGCCCTACCGTACCTCCTTGCTCGTCCAAATCAAATATTTAAATGTTGATCATTTATTTGACCGAGACGCATGCTGACAGAAATACTCATCAAGAGCATTAAGAGAATCATATGAAAGGACATAAGATGGTATATCTGTTGTATAGTAAGACAGGGGGGTGCTGTTTCACTTGCTCTGATTTTTTATCTGGTGAGATAGTTTCAGCCAAACGAGATTCCATAAAAACACAACACTTCGATACAGCTATGACCGGAAGTGACTTTTTAGTAGCAGATTAGCGGAATTTATGCAGCAGGATAGGAAAATGAGGTTAAGGTTGGGAAAAGAGTTAGATAAAATGCTCTCCTAATCTGTATCGAAGTGGTGTGTTTTTACGGAGTCACTGGGCCAAACCCCCATGTTTTCGTTCAAACTCTATTTTGTCTCTCTCACAACACAAGCAGTAGGCGGCTTCTGTTGTGAAAAGCAACTGCGGATACGGGCTTAAGCATATTTTACACTGACTGGTCTATTACTCAGTAACCTCTGGACGGGCATTAAGAGAATCATTTGAAAGGACATAAGATGGTTGCCAGTTTAATTAAATATGTATTCTTATACAAATTTCAAAAATAAAAATCTAAACATATATTTCACCACATAGGTCTGTATTAGTGGTGTCTAAACGTCTAAAACTATGTCTTTGAGATATACACTTGGAATGCAGTAAGACCACAAATATGATTGTTTTTGCTGTCTGTTCCTTTACTCTTTCCAGCCTCAAAGAATGCCATTTAAATTACTATATTATTTCCTGATAGGTTGGTTGGTGTTATTGTCATATACGATTGTAGTACAGATTCGTTTCCAGTTTCTTGGAATCTGCAGACTTGCGAACTGATGTGTTTTTAGGGAGTCACTGGGCCAAACATCCATGTTTTCGTTCAACTCCACTTTCTCTCTCTCACAACACAAGCAGTGGGCGGCTTCTGTTGTGAAAAGCAACTGCGGATACGGGCTTAAGCATATTTTACACTGACTGGTGTATTACTCAGTAACCTCTGGACGGGCATTAAGAGAATCATATGAAAGGACACAAGATGGTTGCCAGTTTATTTAAATATGTATTCTTGTGCAAATTTCTAAACAAAAAATCTAATCATATATTTCACCACATACTATAGGTCTGTATTAGTGGTGTCTAAACATCTAAAACTATGTCTATGAGATATACATTTGGAACGCAGTAAGACCACAAATATGTTTGTTTTCATCATCCGTTCCTTTACTCTTCCAGCCTCAAAGAATGCCATTTAAATTACAAAAACATTTCCTGATAGGTTGGTGGTACTATAATATATGCTTGTAGTATAGCTTGGTTTCCAGTTCCTTAGAATCTGCAAACTTGCAAATGGCCTTTTATTTGACCTATATTTAACTAAGAACAAATTCTTATTTACAATTTGACCACCTAGGATCAGTGGGTTAACTGCCTTGTTCAGGGGCAGAATGACAGATTTTTACCTTGTGAGCTTGGGGATTTGAGCCACCAACCTTACGGTTACTGGAGCAACACTCTAACCACTAGGTTACCTTCCGCCTTCATGTAATCTTCCTGAGTCACATACTCATGGTCAGCATGGATCGCAAACATACCTGGGAAACACGCATAGGAACAGACAGTGAGTGAATGGCTTGTTTTTACGATGTCAAAATACAGTTCTACAGTGTATTGGATAGGTTCCTAACCTGCTTCAGTGCACACATTCCTTAAATCAGCTCCATTAAATCCATCAGACTGCTTCACAATAGCCTCGTAATCTGCAAAGAAATTCAAGTTAAAGCCCGTCATGAAATGAAAAACATGCCATTCAATTTCATCATTCAATTCAGTCACATCCACAGCACAGCATGGGCAGCTCAATGAGCAGGCTTGGATGGACATTCTGAAGATCCACGTTGGACCAATCACAGAACAGCCGGAATCTTAAATTCTGGGTTTGTATCTACAGACGCTGAGCTGCCCATGCTGTGCTGTGGATGTGACTGAATTGATTGATGAAATTCAGTCGCATGTTCAGACACCCCATCCAACCTGACAGAGCTTGAGAGGATCTGCAGAGAAGAATGAGAGAAACTACCCAAATACAGTTGGGCCAAGCCCGTAGCGTTATACCCAAGAAGACTTAATGTTTTTAAAATTGCATAACTGCCTTAATTTTGCTGGACCCCAGGAGGAGTAGCTGCTGTGGTGCTGTGGGGATCCATAATAAATACAAACAGAGGAAGTGTATGTTGGGAATTAGGTGAATTTATGACCATACTGTATTGTGGTTTAAGCTCAGGAAAGGACAAACCTGTCGAAGGAGTAATTGCTGGAGTCTCGGAGGAAGTGGTCATCGAGGAGCTGAAAGGTATTCCTGGAGTGGTTGATGCACGGGGGATGAATCATTGGGTCAATGGCAAGAAAGAAAATAGCTTGTCTATTCTGTGTTTTTTTGATGTGGAGTCCCTCCCGATCCAAGTGAAGCTGGGGTATGTAAGAGCTTTTATTTCCAGGCCGTAGCAGTGTAAATGGTGTACAATGTTTGGATATGTAGAGGAAATCTGCAGGCGGAGGAATCCAAGATGTGGAAGATGTTGAAAATACGGTCATGATCAATATTATGAAGAAGATATGAAGTGTTGCAACTGTGGTGGAAAGCATGTAGCTACATCTTTGGAGTGCCTGACGAGGGTGAAGGAGAATGAGTGTGCCAAAGTCAGGGCGGTCATATGCAGAGGCTGTCAAAAGGGTGGAGGGAACAAAAGGTACTCCTGAGGACTCCATAGTGTTGAGTAGGCCTTCAATGCAGGCTGAAGAGTTGGGTTCCCACCAGCAGGATCCAGGGATGTTAAATGTAAAGAAGGTAGCTTTGTGGACAGGAAGATGTACATTATTGTGGATGCGGCAGAGTGGTTCCTGGGACCAAAATATTTCTCAGGGAAGGAGTTACATGAGGCGCTGTCACGAGCAGGGATACCACAGACAGAAGTTGTAACCAAGACACATCAAAGGGGCTATAAAGCTGAAGCATCCGTTTAAAAAGTTCTCACCACCAAATGTGGTAGTGAGAGGAAGTCCAGTCGCGGGTAATGGCAGAAGATGAAACTAGCTGAAACTGGGCAGACATTCTGCAAATGTTCTCATCGATGAAACATCTGATCTCAATTAATGTTTCTTTTAACCAAGCCTAAAATCTATTACGAACACAGTGCACTAAGTTTAATAGACTTGACGCTTTGCCAAAGTTTGAAAAAATTGCATTGATTAGGAGTGCACTTCAACAGAGGAGATTTTCCCTAACGGAAATACGCAAATAGGATTTCACTAGCTTGTGCTTGGCTTTGCCAACCTCCTTGCTTGTTCTGCCCACTAAGCTTCATTTGCTCCCATTGCAAATTACACAGATGAACTATTTGGGTTAGTTATAAATATCTTTGTTGAGCTACGGGAGAGGGTTATTGAAGAAATTAGGGAGTGGGAAGAGTGTTGCATGATGGCAAAACGACATGGACAGTTGTTTTGATTGAGTCAAATAGTGTCTGTAAAGCCTGGCTATTGACGGAAACGATGTGTCATGCAAGAGAAACTGATGTTAATTTTTAATGAGTACATACTGTACATTTCTTCTGTAATCTTGACGTCTCTTGTCTCTGGGATCCGCCATGATGCCTTGAAAAAAACAGTTCTGCTCAATTGTGGGTTTGAAAGTTGTGACATCAGAGAAAGTGTTTTGCTGGTTTTATGATTTTACATTTTTACATTCAGCATCACTCAGTCAATAAATAAATATTTATTTATTTCAGAATGTTGTGTATCCCAGGAAATAATCTGAATTAATGTAAACATTACAGCTTTGAAAACATAGCTTGTCCAAAAAAAGTGGTCTCTTGGCACGGGTATGGAGTATGTTGAGTTGCGGGACAGGGTAATTTAAACCGCCTACACATTTTTGTACTGAATGAAATACTACCACAACCTTTTTAAAAACATGTATATCTTTATTTCCCCAAAACAATTCATCACAATCACTTTTTGCTCTTTAATAATTTTAAGCATATTTTAACACAGACTTAACACCTAACAAACACTTTTTAAAACAGTTTTAACATAGGCTAGGCCCTGTTCTTACCTCATATCCCAGCGATAATGCCTTGCATTACACCTGGGAAGAAAACACTTGCCATTGGCTCAAACATTTGCTCAACTTACCACAAGGCAAACATTTGGACTACATTAGCCCACATAGCTACAAGGATGCACTTTCATGCTAGGTTTAAGACCTCATATTGGAAGCTTATAGAGACTCAAACTGATGTATAGAACAATTTTTAAACTATATCCTTTGTTTTTTACACAAGCACCATGAAACCTCTAACACAATACATTTATTTGACGTGGTGAAAATAATTTGCTTACCACTTTTTCCATGTGTTTTTCCCCCATGAAATAATGACCTTTAATAAATATTTATTCAAATTATTAATTTTGTGTATGGTTTCCTAGAAACAAGGGTGGCTCAACTTACCCCACTCTCCCTTATGTATTCCCAGGCACATAATCATTTATTTAAAGTGGATTGAATTGTGCTTTGATTTAACTTTGCCTTGAGAACATGTGAAATTGTTGTGAAGACATTCATTCAAAACAACATATTTTGTGTAGGGGCTTTTACATACACTAGCGTTTCTTTCAATTGTATCTGGTTGCACAAAAACAGTCCATGGGATGCCAGAAGTGAAATACAATTCCATTTCAACTTACTGTGCCGATGAGCAGGAAGGTTGGTCATTATGATGGGGCAATTTGAGATGAAAATATCTAAAGGATTGTATTATTAAACAGACTTTCCAAACTTGGATCTATTTTAGACCCACTTCCTCTCTGCTTTCCTCATGTCTAAATAGTTCCCCACGTTATTCATTTTTTTTTGTCCACATATGGCGCACATGCAGGACTTTTCATTTGACATGAGGTAACCAGAGAGTAAGTGAGTCTACAGCAGACCGACATTTGGAATGTCTGTTTAATAGTACAATCCTTTAGATATTTTGTCTCAAATTGCCCCATCATAATGACCTACCGTCCTGCCTACCGGCACAGTTAGTTGAAATGTGTAGATGTAGATGTATTTAATTCTGGCTCCCCACGGACTGTTTTTGTGCAACCCAATAAAATTGAAACATTTGCTAGTGTATGTGAATACACCGTGTTGCTAAAAGCACCTATATTTTGTGGTGCTTTTGAAAATTCATTCCGTTTACTGCTTACCTGCACATGAACATGAAAAACATTAACAAAATGTCCATAAGATGTCACTATTGTCTTAGAAATATTTTCAGTTCTCTGACAGACTTAAGGCTGAAAGCACGAGGACGGGAGGAAGTAAGGATTTGAAGTTACAACAACAATGTGCCATGGCATGGAGGATTCATTTAAGCTCTCAGTTGTCAGAGGCTCAGTGGGCCTGCATCACTCTGGCTTGAGTCAAAGTGCAGAGGGCAAGGATGGTCAGTCAGTGGGGTGATGGAGTTGAACAGAGGTTATTTGATGCATGGGGTTACTTAAGGATTGTGGCAGTCAGGGTTTAAATAGCTTGGAGAACTTGGTAAGAACTTTGTAAAAACAAACCTTGGTTTGGGAGTGAACTAAAGATTGGAAAGCTACACTCTAGACCCAAACTGCTACAGACCTATAGCTATCCTACCCTGCCTTTCTAAGGTCTTCGAAAGCCAAGTTAACAAACAGATTACTGACCATTTCGAATCCCACCATACCTTCTCCGCTATGCAATCTGGTTTCAGAGCTGGTCATGAATGCACCTCAGCCACGCTCAAGGTTCTAAACGGCATCATAACCGCCATCGATAAGAGACATTACTGTGCAGCCGTGTTCATCGACCTGGCCAAGGCTTTCGACTCTGTCAATCACAACATTCTTATTGGCAGACTCGACAGCTTTGGTTTCTCAAATTGCCTCGCCTGGTTTACCAACTACTTCTCTGATAGAGTTCAGTGCGTCAAATCGGAGGGCCTGTTATCCGGGCCTCTGACAGTCTCTATGGGTTTTCCACAGGGTTAAATTCTCGGGCCGACTCTCTTTTCTGTATACATCAATGATGTTGCTCTTGCTGCTGGTGATTCTCTGATCCACCTCTACGCAGACGACACCATTCTGTATACTTCTGGCCCCTCTTTGGACACTGTGTTAACTAACCTCCAGACAAGCTTCAATGCCATACAACTCTCCTTCCGTGGCCTCCAACAGCTCTTAAACGCAAGCAAAATGAAATGCATGCTATTCAATCGATCACGACTATGGACGGCTCTGACTTAGAATACGTGGACAAATACAAATACCTGGGTGTCTGGTTAGACTGTAAACTCTCCTTCCAGATGCACATTAAGCATCTCCAATCCAAAATTAAATCTAGAATCGGCTTCCTATATCGCAACAAAGCATCCTTCACTCATGCTGCCAAACATACCCTCGTAAAACTGACCATCCTACCGATCCTCGACGTCGGTGATGTCATCTATAAAATAGCCTCCAACACTCTACTCAACAAACTGGATGCAGTCTATCACAGTGCCATCCGTTTTGTCACCAAAGCCCCATACACTACCCACCATTGCGACCTGTACGCTCTCATTGGTTGGCCCTCGCTTCATACTAGTTGCCAAACCCACTGGCTACAGGTTATCTACAAGTCTCTGCTAGGTAAAGCCCCACCTTATCTCAGCTCACTGGTCACCATAACAGCACCCACTCGTAGCACACACTCCAGCAGGTATATCTCACTGGTCACCCCCAAAGCCAATTCCTCCTTTGGTCGTCTTTCCTTCCAGTTCTCTGCTGCCCATGACTGGAATGAACTGCAAAAATCTCAGAAGCTGGAGACTCACATCTCCCTCATTAGCTTTAAGCACCAGCTATCAGAGCAGCTCACAGATCACTGCACCTGTACATAGCCCATCTGCAAACAGCCCATCTATCTACCTACCTCATCCCCATACTGGTATTTATTTATTTAGCTCCTTTGCACCCCAGTATCTCTACTTGCACATTCATCTTCTGCCGGTCTACCATTCCAGTGTTTAATTGCTATATTGTAATTACTTCGCCACCATGGCCTATTTATTTCCTTAACTTACCTCATTTGCACTCACTGTATATCGACTTTTTGTTTTATTTTGTTCTACTGTATTATTGACTGTATGTTTTGTTTATTCCATGTGTAACTCTGTGTTGTTGTATGTGTCGAATTGCTACGCTTTATCTTGGCCAGGTCGCAGGTGCAAATGAGAACTTGTTCTCAACTAGCCTGCCTGGTTAAATAAAGGTGAAATAAAAAACTAGGCCTATCAGCTGTCCATAACAATTGTCACAAGGCTGATTGGTTGTTTTGTTCTATTTATAATGGTTCAAGGCAAAATGAATGTGTCACAGAACCCATCCTGAACCTGTCATGAACTGCAAACGATAGGCTAAAGCCAGAGTGGTTAGTTTTTCCTAGCGGTGGTCACGGCAGCACCCTCTACCGTTTGCTGGGAGCATTCTCAGGCCGGCTCTCAGGACCGCTGTTCCACATAAACAAAGGCACATCTGGACAGGTGGGTGGGGCGGGAGGCCACCCGCGCAATGTGTAAATGGACGAGGCCCCTGAGGGGACGGCTGTCATCAAGCACCCGTCGTTCTCTTGGCCGCGTTTCCAAGGAGGCTTAAGTTCCTTCTACGGGGCTCTGAACATTCTGTGTTCCTTTATTTTTCTTCTTCTCTTCATCGTTGTTTTCAGCTGCTGGTCGTTTCGTGTACACACCCTTGAGTTTGTGAGAAGGGTCCTTGCACATTGCGTGCTGCAGAGTAAACAGATGTACTGTATAGTGTATACTTGTGCTTCTAAAGCCAGAGTGGTCAGAGATCCTGTAGAGGGCGTGAAGGGTCAGCTCAGCGCATCCCGTGTGCCTGTCCTGTCATCTCTGGGACCTATATGTGACACAGCTGTGTATTACTGAGATTGGTCACACTATCAGCAGTTAGAGAGGCACCTTTGTGACTTCATTTTGGTATTTTTAGAATGAATGCAGTGGCAGTGAGTATGTGCATAGCTGGTCAGCCCTACAAGCTTTTCAAGTTTAGTGTGTCTATGTAAATGCGTGTGTGCTTGCTTGGGACATTTTTAGACAATGTCCGTGAATGTGTAACTGTGTTTGTGTAACTGTGTATGCGTGTGCTGTGGGACATCCTATCCTCTCGCTTGCCGCACTCCACGCTTGCTTGCAGGTGGTCTGTCATGCTCGGGGGCCGGCAGCAGATTTAATATTTCATAGGAGCACAGCATGCCCCTGGACGCCATCATTGAGTCCACATGGCAGGCCGGAAAGGCGCACTGTGAGCACTTGGCTGAAATATGTGGCTTGCCAGCCCCCCTTTCCAACATGCCGCCCGCTCGCTTGCTGGGCCTCACAATTACAAGCCAGCCACAGCTACAGATATTGGCAGCTGTCTTTAACCCCTTGGATGCATTACTGAAGCCCTCTGTTTTAATGACCTCTGTGGCTTCTTTAATCAGTGAATAATTGAAAATGCTATGGGGATGTGAATGAAGGAGTCACACAGAAGGAGAAATCTATCTTCTGATAAGCTTTGCGATAGAGAAACTTTGCACAGTTTCATTACTAACTATTGCTCTTTTTATCTGTGTATGCCTATAAGAGAGTGAGAGTGAGAGATGCCATTGCCCACAGCATTTGAGACTGAGGAGCCCCAGTGGGCGGAGATACAGTAGTTCAGCTCCAGACGTCCTGTTTTAATGTCCTCTCCACTTCCACAAACCATATAAACAGGAAGCATAAACCAAACATGTTAATGACACAATTGCAAAATCTGTTGTACAGAGCTGAAGTTTAGCTCAGTATTCCATTCAACAAGTCCAAAGGGCCCAGTAAACATCTACCTTTTAAAACGATATGAGCTCTTCTTTTCCGTTTGTTGTAACTTAAACTTGCACATTGTGTAAAGTTCAGGTTGGCTTGCAACCAAAGAGAGCAGAAGGAACATAACTAGCATCATTATTCAACAAGGTCAAAACCAATTTAAATTTGGAACCTAAGCCAGAGCAGGGCTTCTTGAAACTGTTAGGAAACTATTCCTGATCTTAAACAGACCAGGGGGACTATGTACATCTCCCTAAAATGCCAATTTACTGTATGTACAAACGCTTTGTTTAGTCAAGCACCTTTACAAAACTGCCACACACACACACACGCATATATATACACAATCTATGCACCCCTGCCATTTCTGCATATGAGAATCCACAGAGCCCCTCGCTGTGTGCAGTCTCAAGCCCCGTCACACACACACACACACACACACACACCCCCCCCCGACCAAACCGGACCAGAGGAGAAAACAACAAGTCTCAGACACTAACCATGTCAGCCTATGGATTCATCTTGTGTGTTGTAGAAGCTTTATGTTATCAGTTCAGTCATGGGAATATACTGTAAATGTGGAACTAGTATTTAATGTACTTCTCTAGATGATTGAGCCAAACATTTCACAAGTATGTTCTTAACTCTCATAATTCTTAGCACAAAACTCCAACTCTGCATGGTTCTCGACCAAACCCTGACCTTATCATCCTGTGGTCTACCCATTTCGTTGACCATAACCCAACAAGGTCAGAGTTCTGCTACTGTCTCTAGGTCTGAGGCGTGAAGCAGAATACTGCATGTTTGACACAACCATTCCCCATTCACAGTAGAGTGTTCAAAGTAAACACATACCTTGTTACTAGGGAGCTGTGTGGCTGTTCCCCGTGTCTCTTACACTCTTACATCATGTAACGGAGGAGACAACTGACAGGGTTAACAAGTGTTAACTTTCACTGCTATGCAGATGACACACAGCTGTACATTTCAATGAAACATGGTGAAGCCCCAAAATTGTCCTCGCTGGAAGCCTGTGTTTCAGACATGAGGAAGTGGATGGCTGCAAATGTTCTACTTTTAAACTTGGACAAAACAGATGCTTGTTCTAGGTCCCAAGAAACAAAGAGATCTTCTGTTGAATCTGACAATTCATCTTGATGGTTGTTCAGAATCAAATAAAACTGTGAAGGACCTCGGCGTTACTCTGGACCCTGATCTCTCTTTTGACGAACATATCAAGACTGTTTCAAGGACAGCTTTTTTCCATCTACGTAACATTACAAAAATCAGAAACTTTCTGTCCAAAAATGATGCAGAAAAATGTATCCATTCTTTTGTCACTTCTAGGTTAGACTACTGCAATGCTCTACTTTCCGGCTACCCGGATAAAGCATTAAATAAACCTCAGTTAGTGCTAAATACGGCTACTAGAATCCTGACTAGAACCCAAAAATGTGATCATATTACTCCAGTGCTAGCCTCTCTACACTGGCTTCCTGTTAAGGCAAGGGCTGATTTCAAGGATTTACTGCTAACCTACAAAGCATTACAGGTGCTTGCTCCTACCTATCTTTCCGATTTGGTCCTGCTGTACATACCTACACGTACGCTACGGTCACTAGACGCAGGCCCCCTAACTGTCCCTAGAATTTCTAAGCAAACAGCTGGAGGCAGGGCTTTCTCCTCTAGAGCTCAATTTTTATGGAATGGTCTGCCTACTCATGTGAGAGACGCAGACTCGGTCTCAACTTTGACGTCTTTATTGAAGACTCATCTCTTCAGTAGGTCCTATGATTGAGTGTAGTCTGGCCCAGGAGTGTGAAGGTGAAAGGAAAGGCACTGGAGCAACGAACCACCCTTGCTGTCTCTGCCTGGCCGGTTCCCCTCTCTCCACTGGGATTCTCTGCCTCTTACCCTATTACAGGGGCTGAGTCACTGGCTTACTGGTGCTCGGCCTTGTCTCAGGATGGTAATTGGTGGTTGAAGATATCCCTCTAGTGGTGTCGGGACTATGCTTTGGCAAAGTGGGTGGGGTTGTATCCTGCCTGTTTGGCCCTGTCCGGGGGTATCGTCGCACGGGGCAACAGTGTCTTCTGACCCCTCCTGTCTCAGCCTCCAGTATTTATGATGCAGTAGTTTATGTGTCGGGGGGCTATGGTCAGTCTGTTATATCTGGAGTATTTCTCCTGTCTTATCCGGTGTCCTGTGTGAATTTAAGTATACTCTCTCTAATTCTTTCCTTCTTTCTTTCTTTCTTTCTTTCTTTCTTTCTTTCTTTCTTTCTTTCTTTCTTTCTTTCTTTCTTTCTTTCTTTCTTTCTTTCTTTCTTTCTTTCTTTCTTTCTTTCTTTCTTTCTTTCTTTCTTTCTTTCTTTCTTTCTTTCTTTCTTTCTTTCTTTCTTTCTTTCTTTCTTTCTTTCTTTCTTTCTTTCTCTCTCTCGGAGGACCTGAGCCCTAGGACCATGCCTCAAGACTACCATGCATGATGACTCCTTGCTGTCCCCAGTCCACCTGACTGTGCTGCTGCTCCAGTTTCAACTGTTCTGCCTGCGGCTATGGAACCCTGACTTGTTCACCGGACGTGCTACCTCTCCCAGACCTGCTGTTTAATCTCTCTAGAGACAGCAGGAGCGGTAGAGATACTCTGAATGATCGGCTATGAAAAGCCAACTGACATTTACTTCTGAGGTGCTGACCTGTTGCACCCTCGACACCCACTGTGATTATTATTATTATTTGACCCTGCTGGTCATCTATGAACATTTGAACATCTTGGCCATTTTCTGTTATAATCTCCACCCGGCACAGCCAGAAGAGGACTGGCCACCCCTCATAGCCTGGTTCCTCTCTAGGTTTCTTCCTAGGTTCTGGACTTTCTAGGGAGTTTTTCCTAGCCACTGTGCTTCTACACCTGCATTGCTTGCTGTTTGGGGTTTTAGACTGGGTTTCTGTACAGCACTTTGAAATATCAGCTGATGTAAGAGGGCTTTATAAATACATTTGATTTTGATTTTATTTGAAGTACACACACACACACACACACACACACAGACCCATGTACACTCGCATGTACGCACACACAGACACACGCAGGCATGCACTCCAACACACCTCCTTGCCCATTCTTCTACCCCCACTGCCTGTCTCAGGAACATTCTTTTAAGTAAATTCACAGCTAAAGCAGAACTAGGCAGCAACGTTCTGGGAGCGTTTTATCATTAACAGGGGGCCTGCCTGGTCCCTGGGCTGCAAGCTGTGATGTTGTGTAAGTCCTTCGCTCTGCTTACACACTCCAACAGAGGAGCATAAGGGCCAAAACAAGCAGGTGTTTGCTGATCCTGTGGCCCTCTGGTCCCCCCCACCAGGGATCCCTGGCCATTTTAGATGTGCTTTATTAGTTAGGGAGTGTGTGTGTGTGTGGGAGTGATCCCAGCTCTGGCAACACGCGCCTCTGCAGTACAGGGCTGGCCTGATGGGGCTTGCAGCTGTGTGTTTAATAGCTCTGTATTGCTGTTGTTCTCTCTCTCTCTCTCTACAGCGACAGGAGGAAAGAAAAGACAAACCCTGACCCAGGCAAGCACCTGTGAGGTGGAGTACTGATACACCTGGCTATCAGCAGAGCCTTGTCTGGCAGAGAAACAGTTAATTCAGCCTCATTTACTGCCTTTTTAGAAAACATAGCTGATATGGCTGACTTGCTTAAACAAATGCGGTTTCTAATGATAATTGAGATGTACAAACTATGGCATAAGTGAACGATGAGCGGATAAGAGACGAATGTAGTCAATATAGCTATTTGTTCAGCACTTTTGAAATATATAGCGACATAAATCAGAACATGGACCGTTCTTACAGCATATTGCATCATGTATTCAGCAACATACAAGACATTTTTGGACTCACCTTGTTGTGCTGTGCTCACTTGAACAGGAAGGTGGTGCGGCAGTCCTTCTTGCCAGCAAATTTTGTCATCAAACTTTGTCATCAAAGTCTGGCATTTTCTGGATTTATGGTGCTTTCGAGACAACTGGGAACTCTGAACCATGATGTTGGTGATATTCAGGTCAGAGCTCTAGAAAGAGGCCAGAGTTCCCGATTTGGAATTCCGAGTTGGATGACCGTTCCAAATGTATATTCCCAGTTTCTGAGTTCCCAGGTGTCTTGAACGTGGCAGAAGTCATGCTGGATTGACAGCATGGCCAATATATTGAACCTTTTCTGGCCCATGGTGTTGCATGGGAATGTTTATCTTTTTGTGCAAAGTGGTCATAGAAGTTAAGGGTGGCTACCTTGAAGAATTTCAAATCTAAAATATATTTACATTTGATTAACACTTTTTTGATTACTACATGATTCCATATGTGTTATTTTGTTTTGATGTCTTCACTATTATTCTACAATGTAGAAAATAGTCTAAACAAAGAAAAATCCTTGAATGAGTAGGTGTGTCCAAACTTTCGCCACTGCAGCTCCTATTCTCTGGGAAGTATATCAGTCTGCTTCTCAGTCTGCAGTCTTCTTCTTCCCTCTTATTCACTCCCATCTCCATTAAGATAGTACAGGTAGACACTGTTCCTAGGCCATCATTTAGAATTTGTTCTTAACTGACTTGCCTACTTAAACAAAAAAAATGGACTATTGATATGCTTCCAGTCCCAGGGTGTTTGTGGCTTGATCTGTGCACCACTAGAGGGCAGTGTCTTCAAGTGAGATGAGGTGTGTCCTGACTACCCCAAAGCACCAGCCACCTCTTCCCTGAATGGATTCAGCCTTAGAATGTGTAAAACAGCAAGAGGAAATGAACAGAGTTGTTGTTGCACCAGATCTCAGTAACACAGAGAGGTGGCAGTGTTGTATTATGGGAGCGCCTCATAAAGAAACGTAGTCCAGCCATTCTACAGTTCCACAGAGGAACATGTTTGCTCATGCCGCAGGGCGCAATGTTTTCAGAGGAACAGCAGGAGCGATGAGAGGTAGAGATGAGGGAGGCTGAGGGAGTCTGGTGTCCACATGTCCCTTCTATTGCTCAGTGCCCGGTTATTGCAGGGTAGGGTTACAGGCTAAAGATTCACGTAGAGGCTGAAAATAAAACTCTCCAAACACAGGGGCTTGGTGGTGGTGTGGTGAGGACAGACCATAGCCTCCACATCCCTCAGCTTTAGCTCAATTAGACTGCCCTTTAGCAGGGTTCCCCAACTGGTGGCCCTAGTGCCGAATTTGGTCCTTGCGTGATTTTATTTGGCCCCCCAAGTTATTTTGTTTAATTGCTGGACATTAAACACTGTAAAAACACCAGCAAAACATCTCCAAGGGATTTTATTTTAGAGATCTGTTTGAAAATATTCCAATGCATAATAGAGAGTTATATGTCATCGTATGCAAACGTAAGCAAGGTTTGAAATTATTATGTTTTAGCCAAATATTACATATATTTGGCTTCTTGCGGTCAATTTGCAGTTGACTAATTATTTGTAATTGTGTTCCGGACCCCTGACCATCCACTCAAGAAAAGAATTGGCCCATGGCTGAATCTAGTTGATGGTCCCTGGCCTATAGTATACTCTTCTGAACCCCCTCATCCCCACCGCATATAACCCCTGACACATGCACACACTGGTACACACACAAACACACAACATAGCATTTGAAATATATGCTATGTCAAAACATATGAATACAAAGTTTCATGTGAATAAGCTGTAAAAGGAGAAAAACAACAGTAAAAGCCTAGCGATCTTCAACCAAAGAGATGCACAGATATCTGCCAGACAGTGTCAAATTAACTCTGCAGGGTTGCAGTCAATTCCATTTCAATTACAGTCAATGTAGGAAGTGCACTAAAATTCCAATTAACTTCAATTCTTTTCAATTAGAAAAATGTGGAATTTGAATTTGGTTTGCTTTCTGAATTGATTGGAATTGACCCCAACCCTAGAAAGCTGTGCAACATTAGCAGCCTGTAAAACATGGAAAGAAGACTTTAATTGCCATTTGCCATCCTTTGAAATGTTTCCACTCCTCTATAGAACACGTTCCACTGCCAAAAGAGAAGTTAAAGTTAGAGCGGAGTGGGGGAACCACATCAAACAGACTTTGTGTATGAATCTGTCAGCATTGAAGGGCTATTACTATAGTAGCAGTACTGTGCCTTAGGGAGGATTCTGTCAATTTCCTCATTAAAGGGTCTTCACCTTCACTGAGAGGTTTTAGATGGTTCACTCAAGGCACTGCAACTGTATCTGTTCTGAAGGCTTTTACAGAACCTCAGAGCACTGTGCTTCAAGCAGGATAATGTGTAAGAGAGAGAGGGTAGGTGTGTGTGTGTGTGTGTGTGTGTGTGCGTGCGTGCGTGCAGTGTGTAGACCTATGTCCATGAGTGTGTATTGGACTTTGTGTGTGTGCACATGCATGCATGCGTCCGTGCGTGCGTGCATGTGTGTGTGTGTGAACGAGTGTCAGAGGGCCACTTAGGAGCATCTGTGAAATCAGCCCTCAAATACTAACATATCAGACCCCTTGACAAGTCAACTCCTGAGAACAGTTATTAGAAAAGCATCCTCAACAGAACACTGACACTGACAAACGCTTACACGACTTATCAACCTTTTCCCATCCAAGAAGCACACACAGCAGGGATACCGCCAACCCACACTAACATGGAATGGAGCTCCAACTGGTATCATGAACCTGTCTGTCTCCTGTCACATTAGACTGATGTTACCCACACATCCAACCCCATCCATACCCACCCACTGCACTGCCTGCACTGAACATACATGTGATTGCTGACAGGCATTTCAGGAGTCAAGTAGAGCCTCTTAAAATGTGGCCCGGGGGCAAAGTTCATCCACTAATGAGTAAAAGCTTTTCTTTCTTTGTTTCTCCGTGGGACTGGTAGGGAGAGGAGGAAATGTGCTCACTAGGTGGTGGTTGGGAGAGGGGGGTGAGTTGGCGGGTGGGGGTATGGCAGGGGAGCAGTGGGGTACCAGCACCACCAGTGCATTGTGTGAAGGGATAGGTGGGTGGGTGGGTGGGAGGGGGGGCAGGAGTGAGGGGGAAGCGAGAGGTGAGTTCTCAGGTGAGAGTGGGTGTGTAACGGGATTTATCTTCCTCTGATGAGGAGTAAGAGAGGTCGGACCAATTTGCAGCGTGGTATGTGTCCCTTTTAATAATACAAACGGAACACTATACAAATACAAAATAACAAAGTGAAAGACAGAAACGAAAACTGAAACAGTTCTGTGTGGAACACACAGACATAGAAAACAATCACCCACGAAACACTGGTGGGGAAAGGCTACCTAAGTATGATTCTCAATCAGAGACAACTAACGACACCTGCCTCTGATTGAGAACCATACCAGGCCAAACGCAAAATACAACATAGAAAAACAAACAGACTGCCCACCCCAACTCACGCCCTGACCATACTAAAACAAAGACAAAACAAAGGAACTAAGGTCAGAACGTTACTGGGTGGTAATGATTAACAGTGTTTGTCTGTTTCACGGAAACATGGCTCTCTCGGGATATGTTGTCAGAGTCGGTACAGCCACAGGGATTCTTTACGCGTCGCGGCGACAGAAATAAACATATGTCTGTGAAGAAGAAGGGCAGTGGTGTATGCTTCATGATTAATGACTCATGGTGTAATCGTAACACCATACAGGAACTCAAGTCCTTTTGTTCACCTGACCTAGAATTCCTCACAATCAAATGCCGACCATATTATCTCCCAAGAGAATTCTCGTCGGTTGTTGTCACAGCCGTGTATATCCCCCCTCAAACTGATACCATCACTGCTACTCTAATGCATACAAGGCCCTCCCCTGCCCTCCTTTCGGCAAATCTGATCACGGATACATTTTGCTCCTCCCGTCCTATTGGCAGATACTCAAACAGGATGTGCCTGTGACAAGAACTATTCAATGCTGGTCTGACCAATCATAATCCACGCTTCAAGGTTGTTTTGATCAAGAGGACTGGTACATGTTCTGGGTAGCCTCAGAATAATATCGATTTATTCGCTGATTCAGGGGGTGACAAAGTGAAGTCGCAATTCAACGGTTCAGACATGAGACGTGTTTTTATTTATTACCTTTTTGATTTAACCTTAATTTAATTAGGCAAGTCAGTTAAGAACAAATTCTTATTTACAATGACGGCCTACCCCTGACAATGCTGGGCCAATTCTGCGCCACCCTATGGGACTCCCAATCACGGCCAGTTGCGATACAGTCTGGAATCAAACCAGGTTCTGTAGTGACGCCTCTAGAACTGAGATGCAGTGCCTTAGACTGCTGCGCCACTCAGAAACCCATGTGGCAGGGTCTACAGGCAATTACGGATTACAAAAAGAAAACCAGCCACGTCACGGACACCAACGTCTTGCTTCCAGACAAACTAAACACCTTCTTTGCCCGCTTTGAGGATAATACAGTGCCACCAACACGGCCCGCTACCAAGGACTGCGGGCTCTCTCTCTACTTCTCCGTGGCCGACGTGAGTAAGATATTTAAACGTGTTAACCCTCGCAGGGCTGCCGGCCCAGGCGGCATCCCTAGCTGCATCCTCAGAGCAGACCAGCTGGCTGGTGTGTTTATGTACATTCAATCTCTCCCTATTCCAATCTGCTGTCCCGACATGCTTCAAGATGGCCACCATTGTTCCTGTACCAAAGAAAGCAAAGGTAACTGAACTAAATGACCATCACCCCGTAGCACTCCCTTCTGTCATCATGAAGTACCTTGAGAGACTAGTCAAGGATCATATTACCTCCACCTTACCTGCCATCCTAGACCCACTTCAATTTGCATACCACCCCAACAGGTCTACAGATGATGCAATCGTCATCACACTGCACACTATCCCATCTTGACAAAAGGAATACCTATGTAAGAATGTTGCATATTGACTTCATCTCAGCATTCAACACCATAGTACCACCCAAGTTCATCATTAAGCTTTAGGTCTCAACCCCGCCCTGTGCAATTGGGTCCTGGACTTCCTGACGGGCCGCCCCCAGGTGGTGAAGGTAGGAAGCAACATCTCCACTTCGCTGATCCTCAACACTGGGGCCCCACAGAAGTGCGTGCTCAGCCCCCTCCTGTACTCCCTGTTCATCCATGACTGCTTGGCCATGCACGCCTCCAACTCAATCATCAAGTATGCAGACTACACAACAGTAGTAGGCTTGATCACCAACAACAACGAGACAGCCTATAGGGAGGAGGTGAGGGAAATCAGAGTGTGGTGTCAGGAAAACAACCTCTCACTCAACGTCAACAAAACAAAGGAGATGATTGTGGACTTCAGGAAAAAGCAGAGGGAGCACTCCCCTATCAACTTAGACGGGACAGCAGTGGAGAAGGTAATACGTTTTAAGTTCCTTGGCCCATACATCACGGACAAACTGAAATAGTCCACCCACACAGACAGTGTGGTGAAGAAGGCGCAACAGCTGAAGAAATTTGGATGTCACCTAAAACCCTCACAAACTGTATATCTTGCATTGTTCATCCCAAATGTATATACTGTATGTTTATACCATCTATTGCATCTTGCCTCTGTGCTCGGTCATCGCTCGTTCATAAATGTATATGTACACTTCCGTTCAAAAGTGCGGGGTCACTTAGAAATGTCCTTGTTTTTGAAAGAAAAGCATCAAAAATTGTCCATTAAAATAACATCAAATTTATCAGAAATATATAGTGTAGATATTGTTAATGTTGTAAATGACTATTGTAGCTGGAAACTCTAGATTGTTTATGGAATATCTACATAAGCGTACAGAGGCCTATCAGCAACCATCACTGCTGTGTTCCAATGGCATGTTGTAACGTCTGCTTCCATCTCACACTCTCAAACACGTAGATCCCCTGAACGCAGCTCCCTTTCCAGCCCACTTTCCAGCTCACATTCTCAAACACATAGATCCCCTAAACGCAGCTCACTCTCCAAATCCCAATTACCTGAATTCTGATCACCTGTTCACACACCCGTATATCATTATCACACACTATTTAGTTAAGTTCTTTGCACCCCATCATTGTGAGGTATTGTTTGTTTTGTGACACACATCTAGTCAGAGCTCTGTTTTTCCTGTAATCTAATCCTCCCGTGTATGATAGTATTGGCCTGCCTCACTAACGACGCCTTTTGCCTATTCCCTGCCTGTCGGATTTCCTGTTATCAACCTATCGCCTGATCTCCCGGATGACGTTACTAGCCTTTTCCCTGCCTGTACTGTTGCCTTTTTGGACCCCCTGTGTATGACCTTCTGCCTCCCTCTGGACCCAGCTACCTGCCTCCTCCTGTGGTCCTTTACCAATAAACACCTGCTGCGCCCTGTTCTTGAAAACAGCTCTGTCTCCAATCATGTTCATTACACACGTTGTGTTAGTTAATCCAAGTTTATCATTTTAAAAGGCAAATTGATCATTAGAAAAACCCTTTTGCAATTATGTTAGCACAGCGGAATATTGTTGGGCTGATTAAAAGAAGCAATAAAACTGGCCTTCTTTAGACTAGTTGAGTATCTGGAGAATCAGCGTATGTGCATTCAATTACAGGCTCAAAATGGCCAGAAACAAAGACTTTCTTATGAAACTCATCAGTCTATTCTTGTTCTGAGAAATGAAGGCTATTCCATGTGAGAAAATGCCAAGAAACTGAAGATCTCGTACAACGCTGTATACTACTCCCTTAACAGAAGAAGCGCACACAGGCTCTAGCCAGAATAGAAAGAGGAGTGGGAGGCCCCGGTGCACACCTGAGCAAGTACATTAGAGTGTCTAGTTTGAGGAACAGACGCCTTACAAGTCCTCAACTGGCAGCTTCATTAAATAGTACCCGCAAAACACCAGTCTCAACGCCAACAGTGAAGCGGCGACTCCGGGATGCTGGCCTTCTAGGCAGATATGGGATATGCTTAACACCCCGCCAGTCCTACAATCTAAGCTAGATGCCCTCAATCTCACACAAATCATCAAGGAACCCACCAGGTACAACCCTAACTCTGTAAACAAGGGCACCCTCATAGACGTCATCCTGACCAACTGGCCCTCCAAATACACCTCCGCTGTCTTCAACCAGGATCTCAGCGATCACTGCCTCATTGCCTGTATCCGCTACGGAGCCGCAGTCAAACGACCACCCCTCATCACTGTCAAACGCTCCCTAAAACACTTCTGTGAGCAGGCCTTTCTAATCGACCTGGCCCGGGTATCCTGGAAGGACATTGACCTCATCCCGTCAGTTGAGGATGCCTGGTCATTCTTTAAAAGTAACTTCCTCACCATTTTAGATAAGCATGCTCCGTTCAAAAAATGCAGAACTAAGAACAGATACAGTCCTTGGTTCACCCCGGACCTGACTGCCCTCGACCAGCACAAAAACATCCTGTGGCGGACTGCAATAGCATCGAATAGCCCCGGGATATGCAACTGTTCAGGGAAGTCCGTAACCAATACACGCAGTCAGTCAGGAAAGCTAAGGCCAGCTTCTTCAGGCAGAAGTTTGCATCATGTAGCTCCAACTCCAAAAAGTTCTGGGACACTGTGAAGTCCATGGAGAACAAGAGCACCTCCTCCCAGCTGCCCACTGCACTGAGGCTAGGTAACACGGTCACCACCGATAAATCCATGATTATCGAAAACTTCAATAAGCATTTCTCAACGGCTGGCCATGCCTTCCGCCTGGCTACTCCAACCTCGGCCAACAGCTCTGCCCCTCCGGCAGCTCCTCGCCCAAGCCTCTCCAGGTTCTCCTTTACCCAAATCCAGATAGCAGATGTTCTGAAAGAGCTGCAAAACCTGGACCCGTACAAATCAGCTGGGCTTGACAATCTGGACCCCCTATTTCTGAAACTTTCCGCCGCCATTGTCGCAACCCCTATTACCAGCCTGTTCAACCTCTCTTTCATATCGTCTGAGATCCCCAAGGATTGGAAAGCTGCCGCAGTCATCCCCCTCTTCAAAGGGGGAGACACCCTGGACCCAAACTGTTACAGACCTATATCCATCCTGCCCTGCCTATCTAAGGTCTTCGAAAGCCAAGTCAACAAACAGGTCACTGACCATCTCGAATCCCACCGTACCTTCTCCGCTGTGCAATCTGGTTTCCGAGCCGGTCACGGGTGCACCTCAGCAACACTCAAGGTACTAAACGATATCATAACCGCCATCGATAAAAGACAGTACTGTGCAGCCGTCTTCATTGACCTTGCCAAGGCTTTCGACTCTGTCAATCACCATATTCTTATCGGCAGACTCAGTAGCCTCGGTTTTTCGGATGACTGCCTTGCCTGGTTCACCAATTACTTTGCAGACAGAGTTCAGTGTGTCAAATCGGAGGGCATGCTGTCCGGTCCTCTGGCAGTCTCTATGGGGGTGCCACAGGGTTCAATTCTCGGGCCGACTCTTTTCTCTGTATATATCAATGACGTTGCTCTTGCTGCGGGCGATTCCCTGATCCACCTCTACGCAGACGACACCATTCTATATACTTTCGGCCCGTCATTGGACACTGTGCTATCCAACCTCCAAACAAGCTTCAATGCCATACAACACTCCTTCCGTGGCCTCCAACTGCTCTTAAACGCTAGTAAAACCAAATGCATGCTTTTCAACCGATCGCTGCCTACACCCGCATGCCCGACTAGCATCACCACCCTGGATGGTTCCGACCTTGAATATGTGGACATCTATAAGTACCTAGGTGTCTGGCTAGACTGCAAACTCTCCTTCCAGACTCATATCAAACATCTCCAATCGAAAATCAAATCAAGAGTCGGCTTTCTATTCCGTAACAAAGCCTCCTTCACTCACGCCGCCAAGCTTACCCTAGTAAAACTGACTATCCTTCCGATCCTCGACTTCGGCGATGTCATCTACAAAATGGCTTCCAACACTCTACTCAGCAAACTGGATGCAGTCTATCACAGTGCCATCCGTTTTGTCACTAAAGCACCTTATACCACCCACCACTGCGACCTGTATGCTCTAGTCGGCTGGCCCTCATTACATATTCGTCGCCAGACCCACTGGCTCCAGGTCATCTACAAGTCCATGCTAGGTAAAGCTCCGCCTTATCTCAGTTCACTGGTCACGATGGCAACACCCATCCGTAGCACGCGCTCCAGCAGGTGTATCTCACTGATCATCCCTAAAGCCAACACCTCATTTGGCCGCCTTTCGTTCCAGTACTCTGCTGCCTGTGACTGGAACGAATTGCAAAATCGCTGAAGTTGGAGACTTTTATCTCCCTCACCAACTTCAAACATCAGCTATCTGAGCAGCTAACCGATCGCTGCTGCTGTACATAGTCTATTGGTAAATAGCCCACCCATTTTCACCTACCTCATCCCCATACTGTTTTTATTTATTTACTTGCTCTTTTGCACACCAATATCTCTACCTGTACATGACCATCTGATCATTTATCACTCCAGTGTTAATCTGCAAAATTGTAATTATTCGCCTACCTCCTCATGCCTTTTGCACACATTGTATATAGACTCCCCCCTTTGTTTTCTACTGTGTTATTGACTTGTTAATTGTTTATTCCATGTGTAACTCTGTGTTGTCTGCTCACACTGCTATGCTTTATCTTGGCCAGGTCGCAGTTGCAAATGAGAACTTGTTCTCAACTGGCCTACCTGGTTAAATAAAGGTGAAATAAAAAAATAAAAAAATAAAAAAGAGTTGCAAAGAAAAAGCCATATCTCAGACTGACCAATGAAAATAAAAGATTAAGATGGACAAAAGACTCTGGACAGAGGAAAATTGCTCATAGTCATACAATTGGGAAAAGTGTTATGCACAGACAAATCTAAGTTTGAGGTGTTCGGATCACAAAGAAGAACATTCGTGAGATGCAGAAAAAATGAAAAGATGCTGGAGGAGTGCTTGACGCCATCTGTCAAGCATGGTGAAGGCTATGCGATGGTCTGGGGGTGTTTTGGTGGTGTTAAAGTGGGAGATTTGTGCAAGGTAAAAGTTATCTTGAAGAAGGAAGGCTATCACTCCATTTTGCAAAGCCATGCCACACCCTGTGGACAGCGCTTAATTGAAACCAATTTCCTCCTACAACACAACAGGACAATGACCCAAAGCACAGCTCCAAACTATGCAAGAACTATTTAGAAAAGAAGCAGTCAGCTGGTATTCTGTCTATAATGGAGTGACCAGCACAGTCTCAAACCTACTGAGCTGTTGTGGGAGCAGCTTGACCGTATGGTACAAAAGAAGTGCCCATCAAGCCAATTCAACTTGTGGGAGGTGCTTCAGGAAGCATGGGGTGAAATCTCTTCCGATTACCTCAACAAATTGACAACTAGAATACCAAAGGTCTGCAAGGCTGTGATTGCTGCAAATGGAGGATTCTTTGACGAAAGCAAAGTTTGAAGGACACAATTATTATTTCCATTAAAAATCATTATTTATAATCTTGACTATATTTCCTATTCATGTATGTTTTCATGAAAAACAAGGACATTTCTAAGTGACCCCAAACTTTTGAATGGTAGTGTATATATTCTTATTCCATCCCTTTACTTAGATTTGTGTGTGTTAGGTATTTGTTGTGGAATTGTTAGATTACTTGTTAGATATTACTGCACTGTCGGAACTAGAAGCACGAGCATTTCGCTACACTCGCAATAACATCTGCTAACCATGTGTATGTGACCAATACAATCTAATTTGATTTAAATCATTTGCTTCTCTCGCATGTGTGTGTGTCCTCATGTCATCACACTGTTGCTTTCCTGTGCTTGACCCCGTTCAGGTGTTGTAAGAGGCTACATTCTTTCTTCCTTTCTTCCCTCCTCTTTTATTTCCTTCCTCCTTTAAGTGAAGGACACATATGACCCACTCACTGACGAAATTGACTTAGTCATAGTTTCCACCATATCCCATAAAAAATGTCTAGTCACAGAGAGCTCAATCAATAATCACATTGAGGAAGTTATGACATAGGAAGGATGCATTCCTGTGAAATTAGATTGAATGCACTGCCCCAAAGCTTGAATATTTGATTTCACACTCAAGTCCCATTCTGTTAGCAGTCATTATTCAATCCCACCTCATAACATTATCTCCTGTGTTCCTGTCTCTATCTATCTCTTTCCCACTTTGTCATATTGGCATGGCTGGTCTGAGAGAGAGAGAGAGAGAGAGAGAGAGAGATACTTAACATTTAGTGCCTCTATGTTGAGGAGCGCTATGGTCCAATTGGCTGTCCTCGGTGATCAGGGTGTGAGTGTGTAGAAACTTTTGTCAGTATATTGGGTGAGTTCCTCCAGATGTTGTCATAATTCTAGTGGACTGTGAGTTTGTGTGTATGCGTACGTACGTGCTTCCATGTGTGTGTGTGTGGTGGATGGGTGTATGGAGGGGCATGTTCCAACTAGCAATGGGTAAACTGTTGATGTAAAAAAAAAACTAAAGATAACATTTACAGGCCATGTTTTTATGATATTTCCCATCGCTCAGTCCTACTCAGGCCTACATAGCAGAATTAGATGGATTCTTTATCCAAGAGGCTGGCTGGCTGTCCAATCAAATTGCCTATTATTTTGAGGCATCATTCATCTTGTGTAGAGTGTGTCCATTTTGGCTCCTGAGTGTGGGATTTGCATCATCCACCTAGTGTAGAGAGTGTCCATTTTGCCTCCTGACTCTGGGGTTGTCTTGTGGGACATCCATCCCCTTACCTTTCGGCAGGTATGACATGCCCTCTGTCTGTGTGCTGCCTCTGTTTTCTGGTCCGGCTCCAACATTCACATCCCCAGCTCTGGTCTTTAAACTGTAGGAAGCATGATTTTTTTTACTCACCAATGTAAAAACACAGTGTGGTCAAAGATTTAGCAACTTATAGGTAACCAGATCGTGACTACAGTATAGTAAAAACATAGTAAATATGTAATAACCCATGGGTCAAGTCCAGGTGATCACATGTAGTAATTAGTAATAGCACCACCCTCATGCACAGGTAAGTACATGTTCATACATGACATATCCATTTCTTTAGATGTTTTGCTGTTTTCTCTCAACACGTTTCAACATTTTTACCTCAACATAACAGACATCACAATTGTCATCACATTGTTGTTGTCTTTTCTAATGTACTGTTTGATTTATATACAGTTGTAACGCTCGTCGATGGACGAATCGGACCAAGGTGCAGCGTGGTAGGCGTACATTTTAATTTATTATATGAACACCGAAAAAACTACAAATACAAAACGAAACATCTAGTAGGGCTAAACAGCACAGTACCAAAAACAAGATCCAACAAACTACAGGTGGAAAAAGGCTGCCTAAGTATGATCCCCAATCAGAGACAACGATAGACAGCTGCCTCTGATTGGGAACCATACCCGGCCAACAAAGAAATAGAAAATATAGATTGCCCTCCCTAGTCACACCCTGACCTAACGAAATAGAGAATTAAAAGGATCTCCAAGGTCACGGCATGACAACAGTCTGTTTTTGTCAGTCTCTTTTTAATATCAGTCTTTCAATACTGGTAGCGTTTTGGCAATCTGAAAGGTCTTTCAAGGGGATTTCACTGGTGTTTCAGTGGTTAGTTTGTTGCTTTCCACTGTTTGTTTTGGTGTTGGAACTGGAGCTGGAGAACACACAGGTGAGTAGTTTTCTTCCAGGGTGACACTTGTTTCAGGTTCTCTTTCCACAGGATAATGTAAGTCCATTATGGTTTCTGAGTGTGTCATTTCATGTATTTTTAACAGGTGTCTTTGCTTCCTTCTGTAGATTCTCTCTTGTTTGGTGTTTGTTCTATGTATGACCTTAGCTGGTCATGTTATCCAAGTACAATTGCTGGTTGCCATTTGTTGTCTTGTCGTTCTCCTTCCTTCATGACCAAAAGTTTACATGTGCCTTGGTCGAGGTAATGTTTTTGTCTCTGTTGTCTGCTTATGAGACGGCTCCTGGCTTTAACAGTCTCTTTGATGTCAGAATCTTTGTCTTCAGCATCCTTCCCATTAGTCAAATCAAATCAAATCCAATTTTATTGGTCACGTACACATAATTAGCAGATGTTATTGCGGGTATAGTGAAATGCTTGTGCTTCTAGCCCTGACATAGTAGTTGTGCAGGTGAGAGACCTACTCCTTCCAGGGGTATGTTTTTGTACTCAAGGAGAGCTATGTCATACTTTTTTCAACAAGTTCTTCACAGTCTGAACTGCTCTCTCAGCTTAGCCATTTGACTGTGGAAATCATAGGCTCGACATGACATGATGGTAGCAAACATTTCTTGACTCACCAGTTGTCTTCCACTGTCAGAGCACTAAACGCTGATGTGTTTGCTTGTTTTCCTGTTGAGCTTTGAGATTTCTGGGTATTTTGAGCAGTAATTCACAAATAGTAGATGTTTTGCGTCATTGTAATGGAAGAGGTCCACTCCAACTTTGGCCCAAGCTCTCTCTTTGATTGGATGAGACATAAGGGGCTCTCTTTGGTTGTTGTGTTTCTCTGTGTTGCAGACTGCACATTTTGTTACAACATCTTTGATATGTTTAGCCATGCCTGGCGAGAACAGAACATCCCTCGGATTTTGCCAAGATGCTACTAGCGATGATATTAAGTTTGAATTTCTGGATCCACTCCCTCCTGTATTTGGCTAGATTGCCCTCTAGGCTCAAAGGAGTTGGCGGTCTCGTTTGTTCAATAGTGTCAACCTTTGCTTTTTATTACTTTTTAACTTCTGACACCATGTAATATACAGCACACTGAGGCCGGGATGCGGGTAGAATAACAATATTTCTATGATGTCATGTAGTAAATAGCGACAGCGCCACCATCGGGCACTCCAGGTAACTACATGTGCCAGTTACAATCCACCAATCATGAGGAAGTGTGATGTAAACAAGGAGCAGATGGGGCACATGCGGCCATGCAGCATGCTCTTCACGGATTTTGTGGCTGTGTTTTCTTGTCGTGGGCTCAAAAGGAAAAGTAAAATCATACCTGCTTGCTCTAATTTGCAGTAGCTCATCTGTTCTCCTTTTAATTTTGTCAACATTTCGGCATGTTCTCTGTGAAGTTAGCTACTGGAGTTTTGTAACTTTTTCCACCTGAGTACTAGCGTGCTACCTGACGGACATCTGGAATTTATTTTGGATTTCTCTGACTCTCCCTTGGCCTGCTTCCGCCTTGCTTTGGTAACTAACTCAGACTAAACTCTTTTAAAAGTTTTACTTACGGATGGGCCCCAGCCATCAATTTGTAAATATGCTCTCTATTTTGGTTGTGTTGTGTTAGTTGTGTTCTTGCTGGTCTCCAGTAGTTGGGCTCTAGCTTGCCGACCACAACCTTGGTAGATGTCTAGGCTGGCTAGGCTAATAGCTAGTTGGCTAAATAGCTAATGTTAGCAGGCTAGATGACTAGGAACCTTGCAAGTTGATTTGTAACTAAAAATAAATAAAGAATTTGCTTGTTGGCTTAAAATTGAATTGAAACCAGTAGTCATCAGTGCAAACGATTTGGTTTCATTTCAAGTTATAAATTTGAAGTTATTTCTGTTGGAGTTTACATTATAGGGAATAGGCTGGCTTGCCGGTCCTCCATATTACATCACACCCTGGAAAAAGCATCTTCCGACATGACTTCGGCACTCTTTGTAATGCATGTTCTGATTTGTAGAAAAATAGAAAGTGAGGTGTAACTTTGCATTGGGACTTTTTATGCATAAACTAATGCAAATCCATATGTTACATGTGGTTACATTTATTCTACCTACCCTTTAATAGGCGCAGCTTGCTCAATACCGCTCATTCATCCAGCTACCTGCTAATTGGTTACGGAAGTGCATAAAATTACAAAAACCGGAAGTATTTCTCTCCTCAGCCTTCCATATTGCACCTGACCCATTAATGTACATGTCCTCACAAAGAGGCCACATGGCCTTGCCTTCAAGCCAAGAGCCGGAGGAAAAACAAGATTTTACCCAGAAAAATGTCAAAATCCCTACTTTAACAAACCCGGTGGGATCTGACATTATTTGTCTTTACAGCTTCCTGAGAAATAGAACAGTAAATTAATTGTGAATGTAAATTCCGGTGGATATTGGGTAAAAAACATCAAGGAGATTTGTGTAAGGCTGTAGACTCAATGGTGTAGAGAGACACAATGAACAAAGCACAGGAAATGTCAGGATGATAATACCTGCATATCACCCTAACAAAGAGAGAGGAGAATGGGACTGTGGTTGTACTATATGTATGTGTGTGTGTGTGTGTGTGTGTGTGTGTGTGTGTGTGTGTGTGTGTGTGGGCCTGAGGAGAGCAGGCTGCATCAGATGTTCATGGCCATTCTTCATCAGGCTTCTTATCTTCATGTAATTGTCTGACATGTTCTCTAATAACCATTTCTCATCTGGGCTATAGTTTAGCCAGAGGCCTTGATGCTACAAGCGTGGAGCAGAGTGCATCCTAAATCCCCAACTATCCAACTGACAATGTGATCAAAGACAATACAAATATTTTAAATTTAATTAACATTTTTCTCCTGTTTTCTTCCTCTTTGTTTCATTCTTTCTCATATGTTCCCCCTTTTTAAATGTTCCGCTCTTCCTTCAAATGAAATTGTATTTGTCATATGCTTCATAAACAACAGGTGTAAACTGGGGCTCTGGAGTGACGCAGCGGTCTAAGGCACTGTATCTCAGTGTTAGAGGCATCACTACAGACCATGGTTCAATTCCGGGCTGTGTCACAACCAGCTGTGATTGGGAGTCCCATAGGGCGGCACACATTGGTCCAGCGCGTTCGGGTTAGGGTTTGGCCAATTTGTTCTTAACTGACTTGCCTAGTTAAATATATACATATATTATTTACCTTTACTTACCTAGGCAAGTCAGTTAAGAACAAATTCTTATTTTCAATGATGGCCTGGGAACAGTGGGTTAACTGCCTTGTTCAGGGGCAGAACGACAGATTTTTACCTTGTCAGGGATTTGATCTTGCAACCTTTCAGTTGCTAGTCCAACCCTCTAACCACCTGCCAAATGTTAAATAAAAAATAAATAAACAAAAATAAACCAACAGTAAAATGCTTACTTATGGGACCTTTCTAGGTAGGGGTAAAGTGGCTAGGCAATATGATATATAAAACAGCAGCACCAGCGTAAGTGATGAGTCAAAAGAGTTAGTGCAAAGAGGGTCAATGCAGATAATTAACCAAATCACTATCAGACTATTTAATTAACTATTTAGCAGTCTTATGGCTTGGGGTAGAAGCTGTTCAGGGTCCTAGTGGTTCCAGATTTTGTGCATTGGTACCGCTTGCCATGCAGCAGCAGATTTGGGTAGGTGGAGTCTTTGACAATTTTTATAGCCTTCCTCTGACACTGTCTGGTATAGTGTCTTGTGTGTTTACGTGATATATTTAGCTTTCTCTGTGTGTCTGTGTGTCTGTCTGTCCGTCTCTTTTTATCTCTCTCACCCCCACCCTTTCTCTTCTATTAAGACAGATGGGATCCCTCAAACCAAAAATGTTATTTTCTGTTCTCTTCATTTCTGTTTTTTTGCTGGTGGGCCAAAAGTAGAGGGCTTGAATGGCAGATCTAATGCAAAAAGTATTTATTAGCGTGTGCACACTGATCAAAAGTATACACCTTGCAAGGTGAATCATCCACGTTCTGGAGCTAGGTGCATTTTCTTCTGAACCATAAAGCGCTGTGTGTTTGGCCTCAGGTGACTGATGCCAATGTTGAATTTTGGATAAGAGTCATGACCCCTTAAAGGTAACTCAAGAATGTGTGTGTTAAGTCGCATGATGACTGTGATCTTTTTTCAGCAGCCTTCCTACACTGACAGGCTAAGTGTTTGTGTATCCATGTCTCTCCTCTGGCGTGTGTGTGTGTGTTTCCCATGTCTTCTCCCAGCACTCCTAGGAATTCTAATCCCCCTCTCCCTCTGAAGAGCCACACTTGAGCTGTGACCTCATTTGCGAGGCCAGCACCTGTAGAGTGCAAACAGTTGCCCCATTAGCGGCAAGAGTACAGCCCCTCCTTATCTACCTATACCCTCCCACCCCTAACCCCCCTTCACCCAACAGGCTTTAGTTTCTCGCAGGTCCCACATCTAAGACTGGGGACTATTTAGGAGGTGTGGTAGCACTCTAAAGGGGAGAGGGGGAGGCAGAGAGATCAACGGTGAGACAGAGCTGGTTGAAAAGCTCAGGCAAAAAAGGGCCTTTTGCTCTCAGACAGGCAGGTGCAGCCCATACACACCTGGGCAGAGTAGAGAGGAATCACAGGGAGGGAGGGGACCGCGCTTTAAAACCACACTGCCACCTGGGAGAGGGGGGAGAGATGGATGACACACACACATTCAAACGTGCACACACACAAATCGAATCAAATCAAATGTTATTTGTCACATGCTTTCACTGTTGTTGTTACGTGTAGACTAATAGTGAAATGCTTACTTAGGGGCCCTTCTACAACAATGCAGAGAAAAGTTATAACACGAGGAATAAATCCACAATTAGTAACGATAACTTGGCTATATACACGGTGTACCACGGTGTACCAGAGTCGATGTGCAAGGTACGAGGTATTTGAGGTATATACACTACTGATCAAAAGTTTGGGGTCACTTAGAAATGTCCTTGCTTTTGAAAGAAAAGCTGATTTTTTTTTTTTGTACATTAAAATAACACAAGTCCTCAACTGGCAGCTTCATTACGTTGAGATACCAGTCTCAACGTCAACAGTGAAGAGGCCACTCCGGGATGCTGGCCTTCTAGGCAGAGTTGCAAAGAAAAAGCCATATCTCAGACTGGCCAATAAAAATAAAAATAGACACTATTTCTCTGTCCACAGACACTGGACAGAGAAACTCTGCCAAGAAGTCCAGCATCCCAGAGTCTCCTCTTTACTGTTAACATTGAGACTGGTGTTTTGTGGGTACTATTTAATGAAGCTGCCAGTTGAGGACTTGTGAGGTGTCTGTTTCTCAGACTAGACACCCTAATGTACTTGTCCTCTTGCTCAGTTGTGCACCTGGGCCTCCCACTCCTCTTTCTATTCTGGTTAAAGACTGTTTGCACTGTTTCTTGAAGGGAGTAGTACACAGCGTTGTATGAGATTTTCAGTTTCTTGGAAATTTCTCACATGGAATAGCCTTCATTTCTCAGAACAAGTATAGACTGACGAGTTTCAGAAGAAAGTGCTTTGTTTCTGGCCATTTTGAGCCTGTAATCGAACCCACAAATGTTGATGCTCCAAATACTCAACTTGTCTAAAGAAGGCCAGTTTTATTGCATCTTTAATCTTAGGGATTTTTTTGTTGAGCTCACCACTCATTGTAATGGCTGTCTATGGGAAAATCAATGGAATACCTCCCAGATTGCAGTTCCTAGGGCTTCCAGTAGATGTCAACAGTCTTTAGAAAGAGTTTCAGGCTTCTTTTTTAGGAGCTAGAATTTGTAGTTTTTCTAGGTGGCTCTCATTTTGGCTGTAGTATTGTGGCGTGCGTGGATGAGGGTGCGCACTTCGTTATTTATCTACAGTAATGAACATACTATTCTTAAATTTGATCGTTTGTTTACATATTAGGGTACCTGAGGATTGATTATAAACGTTGTTTGACTTGTTTGGATGAAGTGTATTTTGAATGAGGGAAACCGGTGGATTACTGAATCAACCGCACCAACTAAACTGACATTTTTGGGATATAAAGAATGACAAAACAACCGTTTTTATGTAGCTGGGACCATTGGGATTGCAAACGGAGGTATATCTTCAAAGGTAAGTGATTTATTTTATAGCTATGTCTGACTTTGGTGACGCCTCTGCTTGTTTGGAAAATGTTTGTAATTCTTTTATATGCGGGGCGCTGTCCTCAGATAATCGCATGGTATGCTTTTGGTGTAAAGCCTTTTTGAAATCTGACAAAGCGCCTGGATTAACAAGAAGTTAAGCTTTTAAATGATGTAAGACACTTGTATATTCATGAATGTTTAATATTACAAATTTTGTATTTTGAATTTTGCGCTTTCACCAATTTTGTTTCTGGTGTCCTTTGACAGCTCTTTGGTCTTGGCCATAGTGGAGTTTGGAGTGTGACTGTTTGAGGTTGTGGACAGGTGTCTTTTATACTGATAACAAGTTCAAACAGGTGCCATTAATACAGGTAACGAGTGGAGGACAGAGGAGCCTCTTAAAGAAGTAGTTAGAGGTCTGTGAGAGCCAGAAATCTTGCTTGTTTGTAGGTGACCAAATGTTTATTTGCAAATAAATTCATTAAAAATCCTACAATGTGATTTTCTGGATTTTTTTCTTCTCATTTTGTCTGTCATAGTTGAAGTGTACCTATGTTGAAAATTACAGTCCTCTCTCATCTTTTTAAGTGGGAGAACTTGCACAATTGGTGGCTGACTAAATACTTTTTTGCCCCACTGTACGTACACTTAGGTTGGAGTCATTAAAACTCATTTTTCAACCACTCCACAAACTATAGTTTTGGCACATCTACGTTGTGCATGACCCAAGTAATTTTTCCAACAATTGTTTACAGACAGATTATTTCACTTATAATTCACTGTATCACAATTCCAGTGGGTTAGAAGTTTACATACACTAAGTTGACTATGCCTTTAAACAGCTTCATTCCAGAAAATGATGTCATGGCTTTAGAAGCTTCTGATAGGCTAATTGACATAATTTGAGTCAATTGGAGGTGTACCCGTGGATGTATATCAAGGCCTACCTTCAAACTCAGTGCCTCTTTGCTTGACATTGTGGAAAAATCAAAAGAAATCAGCCAAGACCCCAGAAAAAAAATTGTAGACCTCCACAAGTCTGGTTCATCCTTGGGAGCAATTTCCAAACGCCTGATGGTACCACGTTAATCTGTACAAACAATAGTACGCAAGTGTAAACACCATGGGACTATGCAGCCGTCATACCTCTCAGGATGGAGACGCGTTCTGTCTCCTAGAGATTTACGTACTTTGTTGCAAAAAGTGCAAATCAATCCCAGAACAACAGCAAAGGACCTTGTGAAGATGATACAAAAGTATCTATATCCACAGTAAAATGAGTCCTATATTACATAACCTGGAAGGCCTATCAGCAAGGAAGAAGCCACTGCTCCAAAACCGCCATAAAAGGTCAGACTACGGTTTGCAACTGCACATGGGGACAAAGATTGTACTTTTTGGAGAAATGTCCTCTGGTCTGATGAAACAAAAATAGAACTGTTTAGCCCTAATGACCATCGTTATGTTTGGAGGAAAAAGGGGGAGGTTTGCAAGCCGAAGAACACCATCTCAACCATGAAGCACGGGGGTGGCAGCATTATGTTGTGGGGGTGCTTTGCTGCAGGAGGGACTGATGCACTTCACAAAATAGATGGTTTCATGAGGAAGGGAAAATTATGTGGATATATTGAAGCAACATCTCAAGACATCAGTCAGGAAGTTAAAGCTTGGTCGCAAATGGGTCTTCGAAATGGACTATGACACCATGCATACTTCCAAAGTTGTGGCAAAATGGCTTAAGGACAGCAAAGTCAAGGTATTGGAGTGGCCATTACAAAGCCCTGACCTCAATCCTATAGAGAATTTTTAGGCCGATCTGAAAAAGCGTGTGCGAGCAAGGAGGCATACAAACCTGATTCAGTTACACCAGCTCTTCCAAGCTTGTGGAAGGCAACCCGAAACGTTTGACCCAAGTTAAACAATTAAAAGGCAATGCTACCAAATCCTAATCTAGTGTATGTAAACTTCTGACCCACTGGAAATTAAAGCTGAATTAAATCATTCTCCCTACTATTATTCTGAGATTTCACATTCTTAAAATAAAGTGGTGATCCTAACTGACTTAAGACAGGGAATGTTTACTAGGATTAAATGTTAGGAATTGTGAAAAACAGATTATTTGATGGTCAGACATCATTCTGTCCCCTATCCGTTTTTTAAAACTTTTGCTGCCAGCGTGAATTAAATAAGAACATAGTAAAGACAACTAGATTGATTGAGCCTCTGCAATGTGTATCTCAGTAGGTCAGGATATTTGACTCTCCGTATATCCACTAGTTCCAATGTGTGACTGACCGGCTCGATTCGGTCTTGTGTAGCAAAATTTGAAGTGATGTGTTTTTACATTGGATAAAAGCAGACTTAGAAAATTGTATATTATACACTGCAGTTGAGGAACAATTGAAAAGTAATTCTGCTTTGAAAGGTGAAAAATGTGTAACCTCCCCTTTTGAGAAAATGTCCCTTGATTGTTTAGGTACCTATTGGAAATATCTTCTTTGTCTACACCCATTCAGCATATTCACACCCTATGGATTTAACAACCAAAGATTACAAGACTAAAGGCTGGTTTATACTATGGGTGTGTTCGTAGATGTAATCTAGAGTGCCAGATCCGTTCACCTACTCTGCATCTCGCAAAGACACGGCAGTTGAAACCAATAATCTCACATTTGGATTCATCAGACCAAGGACAGATTTCCACTGGAAAAATGTCCATTGCTCGTGTTTCTTGACACGAGCAAGCCTCTTCTTATTGGTGTCATTTAGTAGTGGTTTCTTTGCAGCAATTCGATCATGAAGGCCTGATTCACAGTCTCCTCTGAACAGTTGACGTTGATGTGTCTGTTACTTGAACTCCATAAAGCATTTATTTGGGCTGCAACTACACTTCAATTAACTCTAATGAAACTATCCTCTGCAGCTGAGGTAACTCTGGCTCTTCCTTTCCTGTGGCGGTCCTCATGAGAGACAGTTTCATTATAGCACTTGATGTATTTTGCGACTACACTTCAAGAAACTTTCAAAGTTCATGATGTTTTCCAGATTGACTGACCTTCATGTCTTAAAGTAATGATGGACTGTTGTTTCTATTTGCTTATTTGAGCTGTTCTTGCCATAATATGGACTTGGTCTTTTACCAAATAGGGCTATCTTCTGTATACCACCCCTACCTTGTCACATCACAACTGATTGGCTCAAACGCATTAAGGAAAGAAATTCCACAAATGTACTTTTAACAAGGCACACCTATTAATTTAAATGCATTCCAGGTGACTACCTCATGATGCTGGTTGATAGAATACCTAGAGTGTGCAAAGATGTCATCAAGAGTGGCTACTCTGAAGAATCTAAAATATATTTAGATTTGTTTAACACTTTTTTGATTACTACATGATTCCATGTGTTATTTCATAGTTTTGATGTCTTCACTATTATTCTACAATGTAGACAATAGTAAAAATACAGAAAAACCCTGGAATGAGTAGGTGTCCAAAGTTTTGACTGGTACTAATATATATATATATATATATATATATATATATAATATATATATTACACACACACACACACTGAACACAAATATAACAAAAACAAAACAATTTCAATGATTTTACTAAGTTGAAGTTGGGCAGGGAGCCAAGCCCAGCCAATCAGAATGAGTTTTCCCATCCAAAAGGGAGTTATTACAAACAGAGATACTCCTCAGTTTCATCAACTGTCCAGGTGGCTGGTCTCAGAAGATCCCGCAGGTGAAGAAACCAGATGTGGAGGTCCTGGGCTAGTGTGGTCACACTTGGTCTGTGGTTGTGAGGCTGGTTGGACGTATTGCCAAATTCTCTAAAATGACTCCTCAGTGAAAGGCACATGACAACCATCTTGGAGTTTGCTAAATCAGACCATGAGAAACAAGATTCTCTGATGAAACCAAGATTGAATTCTTTGGCCTGAATGCCAAGTGTCACGTCTGGAGGAACCCGGGCACCATCCCTACCATGAAGCACGGGGGTGGCAGCATCATGCTGTGGGGATGTTTTTCAGTGGCAGGGAATGTGATATTAGTCAGGATCGAGGGAAACCTGAACAGAGCAAACTAGAGAGAGAGATCCTCGATGAAAACCTGTCCCATAGCACTCAGGACCTCAGACTGGGGCAAAGGATCAACTTCCAACAGGACAACTTCCCTAAGCACACAGCCAATACAGCACAGAAGTCTCTGAATGTCCTTGAGTGGCCCAGCCAGAGCCCAGACTTCAACCCGGTTGAACATCTTTGGAAAGACCTGAAAATAGCTGTGTTGTGATGTCCCCATCCAACCAGACAAAGCTTGAGAGAATCTTTAGAGAATAATGGGAGAAACTCCCCAAACACAGGTGTGGCAAGCTTCTAGAGGCATACCCAAGAAGACTTGAGGCTGTAATCGCTGCCAAAGGTGCTTCAACAAGGTACTGAGTAAAGGGTTTGAATACTTATGTAATTGTAATTTGCGTTTTTTATTTTCAATAAATTAGCAAAAAAATGTAAAAAACTGTTTTGGTTTGTCAATAGGGGATGCGGTGCATATATTGATGAGGGAAAAAACTATTTAATCCATTTTAGCACAAGGCTGTAACGTAACAAAATGTGGAAAAAGAGGTCTGAGTACTTTACGAATGCACTGTATATCTGTAAATTAGATCATTCCAGTGCAATCCCTAAATGCTATTTGTTCAGTATAAAGACACAATTTCTACCATACCAACCTTACATTAACATTGTGGTGGTGTAATGCGGTATCCAGGGTATCCAGGGTACATTCAAGTGCCCTTTCAACCTCTCCAAAGTGTTTGAATGTAGTAATGTGGTAATTGCACTTTTTCAGCACACTGGATGTGCCTAAACATTATTATTCAGATTATTAAATCTAAATTTCACACCCAATTTTTCCGTTTTTGATTTGTTAAAAAAGTTTGAAATATCCAATAAATGTCGTTCCACTTCATGATTGTGTCCCACTTGTTGTTGATTCTTCACAAAAAAATACAGTTTTATATCTTTATGTTTTGAAGCCTGAAATGTGGCAAAAGGTCGCAAAGTTAAAGGGGGCCGAATACTTTCGCAAGGCACTGTAGATCCAATACTGGTTGATCCTGCGACACAGCTTTAGTACACACATTTTAAATACAACAATTCAAACTGGGTGTGAACAAGCTTCCAAGCTGAGGGTTGAACACTTCCTCTCTTGCGCCACGGTCACAACCCACACAGCTGATGCTGCCTATTTAATAAGGAATTAATAGGGAAGCGTCCCATCGGCAGGAGAAGCACTGAGACGGTTCAGACAAATTCAGGGCCGTCACACACCCCCGCCTGTCAAGTTCACTGTCTTCAAACTCCCTGTCATAGATGAGCCAAGGCGCAGCGTGCATGTAATTCCACATCTTTTAATAAAGTGAAACGTTCACCAAAAAAACAGGTAAACAGAAACCGAACGTGATGCAACCATGGCACACAAATGCACACAGAAAATAAATAATTACCCACAACATTAGGTGGTAAAAAGGCTGCCTAAGTATGATTGCCAATCAGAGTACTACTATAGACAGCTGCACTACTATAGACAGCTGCCTCTGATTGGGAACCACACTCGCCCACCCAAATCACACCCTGACCTAACCAAATAGTGAAACAAAACGGCTCTCTAAGGTCAGGGTGTGACAGTACCCCCCCCGCCAAAACTTGACTCTATGGGGAGGGTCCGGGTGGGCATCTATCCTCGGTGGCGGCTCCGGTTCGGGACGTAGCCCCCGCTCCGGTACGCTGATCCCTCCGCCTCCGTGGAACCGGACCGTGGATCGTCGCCAGAGACTCCTGACCGTGGATCGTTGCCAGAGGAACCGGACCATGGAGGAACCGGACCATGGATCATCGCCGGAGGCTCTGGATTGGAAACCGCTGCTGGAGGCTCCGGACTGCAGACCGCCGCTGGAGGCTCCGGACTGCAGACCGCCGCTGGAGGCTCCGGACTGGGGACCGTTGCTGCAGGCTCCGGACTGGGGACCGTCGTTGCAGGCTCCCGGACTGGGGACCGTCGCTGGAGGCTCCGGACTGGGGACCGTCGCTGGAGGCTCCGTGCCCTGGATTTTCACTGCAGGCTCCGGGCCATGGATCATCACTGGAGGCTCCGGGCCATGGATTATAACTACAGGCTCCGGGCCATGGATCATCACTGGAGTCTTCGTGCCATGGATCATCACTAGAGGCTTCGTACGTGGAGCTGGAACAGGTCCCACCGGACTGAGGAGACGTACTGCAAGCCTGGTATGTGGAACCAGAACAGGTCTCACCGGACTGGGGAGATGAACTGGAAGAGGGTGCGTGGAGCAGGCACCAGATACACTGGGCCGTGGAGGCGCACTGGAGGTCTCGAGCAAAGAGCTGGTACAACCCGTCCTGGCTGGATGCCCACTTATGCCCGGCAAATGCGGGGCGCTGGCACAGAGCGCACCGGCCTGTGAATGCTCACTGGAGACACAGTGTGCATCACCGCATAACACGGTGCCTGACTGGTCACATGCTCTCCATGGTAAGCATGGGGAGTTGGCTCAGGTCTTAACCCTGACTCCGCCAATCTCCCCGTGTGCCCCCTCCCAATTTGTTTAGGAGCTGCCTCTCGGGCTTCCGTGACCGGGTCTTGTCCCCTGCCATAATCTCCTCCCCGGCCCAGCTCATCCTCCAAGTTGGCGCACGCTGCTTGGTCTTTTTGTGGTGGGTAATTCTGTCACGTTCACTGTCTTCAAACTCAGTGTGCATGTACTTCCAGATCTTTTAATAAAGTGAAACAATAAATAATTACCCACAACATTAGGTGGGAAAAGGCTGCCTATATATGATTCCCAATCAGAGACAACGATAGACAGCTACCTCTGATTGGGAACCACACTCAGCCAAAAACAAAGAAATAGAAAACATAGAATGCCCACCCAAATCACACCCTGACCTAACCAAATAGAGAAATAAAACGTCTCTCTAAGGTCAAGGCGTGACACCGCCCCTGGAAAAAGACGACCATTGTTCTGGAAGGCACATCTTGGTCTGGGAAACCAAGAAACGTCTCATCACTTTCCTCTACAAAAATATGAATTACTTTGAGACACTCCTCAGGCCTTAAGGCGTGAGACATGGACAAAGTGCATATCTTCACCTGTGTCCTCTTTCACAGTTCGGTAGTGCAGAGGGAGCATCTGCTCCACAATCCTATATGGACATTGCCATTTAGGAGTGAGCATGGCATAGAACATTTCTTCAGCTTTTGAGTATGGATGAGAGCGTAGCCACACCCGATCACTAACCTGGAACTGCATGTCTCGCCTCTTCTTATCATAATTTTGTTTCTGCTTGAGACAGGCCTTGATCATGTTCATTGAGACAAGAGCTCTCAAGTCGTGATAATGGACTACCTGGTCATAGCATGCAGAGTCAGGAGTAACCCGCTGGGCCTGTAGCACCATATCCAAGGGTCCTTGGAGGGGACAACTCAGGTTCATCTCTGCAGGGGGGACTCTAGTGGACAATTGCACAGCAGAATTCAGGGCACACCAAAACTTGTGAAGGTGCTTTTCCCAGTGTTTGTGCTGGGTCCCTAAATAGGAAGCAACCATTATCTACAAGGTTCAATTAACTCTCTCTGTGAGGTTGATCTGTGGGAAATAGGCCGTGGTCAACTTCTGTCTCAGGATCCATCTTTGGCAGGTCTCCTCAGAGATCAGAGACAAACTGGACACCTTGGTCAGACAGAATGTGATCCGGCACTCCCCAGCGAGTCAGGATCTCTTTTATGAGGATGTTAGAGGCCGTCCTCGCTGTAGCCTGACAGAGGGCAAACAGCTCCCCCCACTTGGAATAGTAATCACAAAACAAGAGTATACACATTCTAGGGGTGAAACGGTTTACAAAACTCACGGTCCAGTACTATACGGTACAGTGGTGTCACGGTTTGGTACGGTTTCGATGCATAGACAAAATAAATGCCTGAGAAATATGTCATTTGTATTTAGATTTTCCATTTATTATAATAGTACACATGGGTAGCTTGAATTCCCAGGAGCATATGGAAACAAAAGGGCCAACAAAAAACAGCAGTGCCTGTCTTATAACATGAAATAAAATAGTCATTTAAAACAGAACTTCAGCAAGAGTGCATAGTCCAGCAGCATATGTCAAAATTAAGTCACATAGCAGCGCCTTAAAGAAAATAGGACCACTTGAGACTGGTTACTTGAAGAAAAAAAAACATTTTTATCAGATTTTAAGTTTTTCTTTAAGAAGATTATCTGCAGTGAGCACAGATCGGCTTGCTGCGACAATGTCAGCCGCTGTGGAGAATACCCTCTCACTAGGGACAGAGGTCCCAGGCACAGCCAGGTAGCGCCTTGCTAACATGACAACATGAGGGTATATTAACTCTTTGGTCTTCCACCATGTAAGTGGATCAGCATCCAGGGGAATACAGTCCACTTCCCTGTATGAGGTCACCTCCTCCTCTAAGACCTTGACCTTTTACTTGGTTCCCTGCTCCTGGGTCGTGAACAACTCCCCAAAAAGCTCAGCCACGGCAGACTTATTTTCTGGAGGAGAACCCCTGTCGTCTGCCATCTCTGGAGAGGGGTTGGCTGCTGTGGTATCTGTGGCTTGACCCTGCAGAATTTAATTAGATACAATTACTATCTCTAAAAAGGCTTTAAAAATAGGATTTGTTGTTAGAAATATATATCAGACACTATTATGACAATTATAATTATTACTTTATAATTCATTGTTAAATCACTAATTAATAAAATAATAAATGTCACATTAACAAAATAAATACAATACCTGCTGTATATCAGTCACAATCTCTGCTGTGAGTTCAGTGTAGACTCTCAGACGAGCAGCAGCATCCAGGTGCAGCAGGGACTTGAACCGGGGGTACAAAGCGGTGCTCTTGTGACCCTGGACACCAGGGTCACCATATCTAGGCTCCAGGTTAACTCTGATAGCAGTCTTGACATCCCTTAATGCGGGTTCATCTTCATCATATGTTACCATTTGATTTCAGGATCATTGTTTTCATAGGCAGGACCATGGAAACTGATGGAATGCTCTCAGTGCATATCAGTGGAGAGTTTTGCACACTTTGATAACTTCCTCTGCCAGTCTTATTTCATTTTCAAACAAAGTCACAATATCTTTGACATTCTTCCTCACAGCTTGATCAGTCAGTGTAGATTACACCGCAACTTTCTGCACAAGGTATCGCTCAACCATGTCATGGCTTGAATTTGACCTAGTAGGGACATCTTGGATTAGTTTGTGGTTTGGCAGCTCCAGCATCTCCTGTTTTGTCTTGAAAACATGTGCAGCAGTTGTGCTTCTATGGAAGAAGGATACCACCTTCCTGATCTTTGCTAGGAGGCGAGAGATTGGATTCACTGACATTGCTTTTTGAGATGCTAGATTAATAATGTGAGGAAAGCATCCTATCTGTGGCCCCAATCCAGCTGATGCAACTGCATTTACAATATTTCTAGTGTTGTCAGTGGTCACAGGAATCGTTACATTTTCCCTCTCCAACTTCCACACTGCAACTACTTCCCTTAGCTCTTCCCCCAAGTTTACACTGTGTGACTCCTCTCAAGGGGACGTGTTTGAAACACATGGCTTTTTATCTCCCACTCTGCCGTAAGTTACAGTAAGGTAGCTCTCTGTAGCTCTAGACGTCCAACTGTCTGGTGTTAGAGCGACACACCGCATTTCTGACTACTCGCTCTCCAGTTGTTCTTTTGTTTTTTTGTATAAGCAGGTGTTAATGTCTGGGCAAAATGTGTACAGGATGGAATAGTGAAGCACAGCTCGACCACTTTAAACATGTTTCTGAACCCCGCATTCTCTACCACAGAGTAGGGTCTCATATCTGCCACAATGAATTTTGCTTTCACTGCAGTGATTTCTTTGGCCCTACCGGAGTCAGCCGCATATTGTTGCCTGAAGGTTGTGGGGAGAAGTGGTTGCCGATTGGTTGTAGTTTCATTTCTTTTGCCTAGTCCCACCGATTGGCACTTTGGGGTGATGTCGGCGCAAATTAGTAGTCATGTTACAAGTATTGCCACTCGAATAGGCTATTGGCATTGAACAGAGCCTACATGTTGTAGAAGGTTTATTCACCACTCGTTGGCAATACCCGTTAATAGTTTACAGGGAAACTGAAATGTTCCCAGATGGCAGACCTGAATGATGCTGGGATATCTTCTAGTTCTGGCTAGAACCACAGATTGATGCAACTTTCCAGCAGTCTTGCTGCCTTCTGGTTTGTACATTTGACAAACCTGACAGTTCTAGATGTGTGACTTCACATCCAGGCTCAGAGGTGGCCAGTACAATAATGCTTGCAATCGCTTGTAGGTTTTGAACCTGCCCAAATGATGGAAATGTTGCAGCAGTTGAAGGCGTAGAGGTTCAGGTATGTACATTTGGTCGAGTGTTCTGTGAGGTAGTTGTACAACTCAGTAGACTTGGTCTTCAATGATGGTCAGCTTTGTGGTAGGATTTACCATATTTTCTCCATCTTCTAGGATAGTCTGGTACAAAGCCTGTACTTCTGGATCATCCTGTTGTGCCTTCCATATGGCCTCAGCAGAGAAGGGAAAATCAGTTTTGGGTGAGTCTCGACTGCTAGACAGGACAGTAGCACATGTAAGATGAGTGCCACTGTTACCGTCAGCAGGAGCTCTGGATAAGGCATCTGGAACAGTGTTATACTTTCCATTCCTGTATTCTACAGAAAAGGTGAACTCTTGCAACATTAGAGCCCATCTGATGAATCTGGTGCTTGGTTTGTTGGTCTTGAACACCCACACAAGGGGGGAATGGTCAGTGACCACAGTGAAGTATCTTCCTTCCAGGTTGTATCTCCACTTTTCCAAATCCCAGACAACTGCAAGGCACTCTTGCTCAGTTGTGGAATAGTTCCGTTCTGCTTCTTTCAATGTCTGACTGGCGATCGCTAGCACTTCTTCAGTGCCAAGTCCAGTCTGTTGGACTAGATTTGTTTCAGGGTTGGTCTGAGTGCCAGAGTGGTCTGGCACCACTGCCGTCCATCAGATTTTCGCTCCTTTTCGCTTCAATGCGCTGCGTGGTTTTGCCATCAAGGAGAAGTTTGATGTAAACCGATGGTACCATCCAGCCATCCCTAGGATCCGTTGAAGGACCTTGAAGGTGGTTGGCACAGGGAAGTCTTATACAGTCTTGGTCTTTCATGATCCACATGGATGCAGTCAGAAGTGTGGTGGATATTTTAATCAATAATGATGAGAGACATAGTCAATCACCAATCAGGATAATAACTTTATTAAAAACCAAGGGGCAATGCACACACAATGCACACACAAAGTGAATAGAGTGACAGCCCATTGAGTGGAGTGAGCCTATCTCAGGATAGGTGCAACATCAGAGATTATGTACAATGATTCCAGACACTAACCCCACACATCCTGTGCCAGGCCTTGGCTCCAAATACAAATAACTTGTTGTTTTGTTCAGTACTGAGAACTTAAAAGGACATTGGTTGTTACTTAGTCTCCAATCTGCTAAAAAGGGAACGAGGGGAGAGAACAATCTCCCCCAAGGCCCAAGAAGGGGGTGACTGACGCACAGACATTCTGAATACAAGTGATTAGTTCCCCATTACTCACGCGATCCCTTCACATTGTTTTCAATAGGTAAAGACACATTCACACATGGAAACAATGTTCCCTTCTGACCTCCTTTGCCCTATTCTCTTTTCGATATTATGCACAGCAACAGGAACATGTGATAGACAAGCCTGACTTCTCCCCTTTCTGGGCCCCTTTGAGAAAATGTCCCTTGATTGTTTAGGTACCTATTGGAAATATCTTCTTTGTCTACACCCATTCAGCATATTCACACCCTATGGATTTAACAACCAAAGATTACAAGACTAAAGGCTGGTTTATACTATGGGTGTGTTCGTAAATGTACTCTGGAGTGCCAGATCCATTCACCTACTCTGCATCTCGCAAAGACACGGCAGTTGGAACCAATAATCTCAAATTTGGATTCATCAGACCAAGGACAGATTTCCACTGGAAAAATGTCCATTGCTCGTGTTTCTTGACACGAGCAAGCCTCTTATTATTGGTGTTATTTAGTAGTGGTTTCTTTGCAGCAATTTGACAGTGAAGGCCTGATTCACAGTCTCCTCTGAACAGTTGACGTTGATGTGTCTGTTACTTGAACTCCATAAAGCATTTATTTGGGCTGCAACTACACTTCAATTAACTCTAATGAAACTATCCTCTGCAGCTGAGGTAACTCTGGCTCTTCCTTTCCTGTGGCGGTCCTCATGAGAGACAGTTTCATTATATCTTTATATCCCCCAAAACTCAGTTTAGCTGGCGCGCTTCATTCAATAATCCACCGGTTTCTCTCCTTCAAAATGCATACAAAATGAATCCCAAACGTTACCAATAAACTTCTCCAAACAAGTCAAACAACGTTTATAATCAGTACTCAATACTGCCCCTGCAGCCATAAGAAGTTATCTCCAGTAAAGACAATAATGATTCTCCGTCTTAAATTTGATCATTTATTTACGTATTAGGGTACCTGAGGTTTGATTATAAACGTTGTTTGACTTGTTTGGAGAAGTTTATTGGTAACGTTTGGGATTCATTTTGTATGCATTTTGAAGGAGGGAAACCGGTGGATTATTGAATGAAGCGCGCCAGCTAAACTGAGTTTTGGGGGATATAAAGAAAATCAAACCAGGAAGTGGCTTTTATTTTGAAAACTCCATGTTCCATAGCCTCCCTTTGCTCCATTTAAAGGGATATCAACCAGATTCCTTTTGCTATCGCTTCCTCAAGGTGTCAACAGTCTTCAGACATAGTTTCAGGCTTTTATTTTGAAAAATGACCGACATTGTCCGACATTCCTTTCACATTTTAACAAACTTCAAAGTGTTTCCTTTGAAATGGTACCAAGAATATGCATATCCTTGCATTAGGGCCTGAGCTACAGGCAGTTAGATTTGGGTATGTCATAACTTGTTATGGCTGCAATCCCAATACCGGGATCGATATGACAAATACCAGTGAAAATAGAGGGCGCCAAATTCAAACCACAGAAATCTCATAATTACAATTCCTAAAACATATGTGTTTTATATAATTTTAAAGGTAATCTTGTTCTTAATCCCACCAAAGTGTCCGATTTCAAATAGGCTTTTTTAGCGAAAGCACTACAAACGATTATGTTAGGTCTCCACCAAACCACAATAAGCACAGCCATTTTCCAGCAAAATATAGCATTCACAAAAAGCAGAAATAAAGATAAAATTAATCACTAACCTTGAGTTATCTTCATCAGATGACACTCATAGGACACTTCATGTTACACAATACATGCATGTTTTGTTTGATAGAGTTCATATTTATATAAAAAAAATCAGAGTTTACATTGGCTTATTAGATTCACTAGTTCCAAAAACATCAAGTGCCACATAGTTTCAACAGAAATACTCATCATAAATGTAGATGATAATACAAGATATACACATGGAATTATAGATATACCTCTCCTTAATGCAACCACTGTGTCAGATTTTAAAAAAGGTTGCACATGCAATAATCTGAGACGGCGCTCAGAACAGAAGCCAAATTAGCCGCCATGTTGGAGTCAACAGAAACCAGAAAATACATGTTAAATGTTTCCTTACCTTTGATGAACTTCATCAGAATGCAGTCCTAGGAATTCCAGGTCCACAATAAATGCTTGATTAGTTCGAAAATGTCTGTTATTTATGTCCAATTAGCTACTTTGGTTAGCGCATTTGGTAAACAATTCCAAAGTCACAAAGAGCGTCCACTATAACGTGACGAAATTTAGTACGATGTACTAAATCAATCTTTAGAATGTTGTTTACATATATCTTGAATAACGTTCCAACCGGAGAATTAGAATGACTTCAGATGACCGGTGGAACGCAGGTGCTTCCCCTGTGAACGCGCATAGTGAATGCATGGTCAACTCGTGGCAGTGGTGACTATTTCCTGTGTCATTAGAGTCATCAGACAAAGTTCTATTGAATGTTGACATCTAGTGGAAGGCATAGGAAGTGAAAACTCATCCATATCTCGCTGTAATTTCAATGAGAGCTTGGTTGAAAATCTGCCAACCCCAGAAAAAAAACAGGAAGTGGAATTTCTCAGGTTTTTGCCTGCTATATGAGTTCTGTTATACTCACAGACATAATTCAAACAGTTTTAGAAACTTCAGTGTCACGCCCTGGTCTTAGTATTTTGTGTTTTCTTTATTAATTTGGTCAGGCCAGGGTGTGACATGGGTTTTGTATGTGGTGTGTTTTGTCTTGGGGTTTTTGTTAGGTATTGGGTTTGTATTATAGTAGGGGTATCTAGCATAGTCTATGGCTGTCTGGAATGGTTCTCAATCAGAGGCAGGTGTTTATCGTTGTCTCTGATTGGGAACCATATTTAGGCAGCCATATTCTTTGAGTGTTTCGTGGGTGATTGTTCCTGTCTCTGTGTTTGCACCAGATAGGACTGTTTAGGTTTTCACATTTAATTATTTTGTAGTTTATTCATGTATAGTTTTTCCTTTATTAAACAAACATGAATCATCACAACGCTGCATTTTGGTCCGACTCTCTTTCACATAAAGAAAACCGTTACATTCAGAGCTTTTTCTATCCAATACTAATAATAATATGCATATATTAGCAACTGAGACTGAGGAGCTGGCCGTTTACAATGGGCACCTTTTCATCCAAGCTACTCAACACTGCCCCTGCAGCCATAAAAATTAAGGCGAAAATTGAAAAAAGGGGTCCGATCTTCAGAAGCTGTTTGTGCTAAAAAAGTTATGATTAGCGTAAAAAAAACACACAAGATAGCTGAATTGGTCAGGCGCCAGTAAAATGTCTGCTATCCATGAGATGGCGCAAGCAAGCACACACACACACACACACACACGGTATGCTTATTAAACACACCACCCAAGATAAACAATGTTTTGAACCACTAACACCATCTGGACTCCACCCCTGTGTCAGTCAAGATAAATACATACAGACACTCAAACCCCACAAACACACATACATATGCCGATATACAGACACATACAAACATCATGCTTCCACCACTCCCACAGAAACACGGATGCCTTTCAAACACTTGGACACACATGACGATACACAAAACGTAAACTCAACCTCCCCCACACATTGGCCCATGGGTGTGGGGCTGCTGCACGCATGGGAACCAGGGTTTGGGGTGCTGCTGTGCTGCAGGAGCTGTTTGAAGCCAGCTGTCACAACCTGACAGGCTGTTGTTTTAGAGGCCTTTGGTATGGCCAAGGGGGCCGAGGGGAGAAAAACAACACTAGGAATGTGTACAAGTCAGGACCCAACAGTAAATCCTTCGTCCATTTCCTCTATCCCTCACCGCAGACTGAGGAGGGGAGCAGGGTCGCCCTGGGAGGGGAGCAGGGACATGGGAGCAGGTAAACGCCTCAAGTCAACGCTCAGGTTATGGGACTAAATGGCCATTCTTCTTTCTCTAGCCCTCGTTTTTTTCTCTCTTCCTCTCTCTCTCTTTCTCTCTCTGTCTGTCTGTCTGTCTCTCTCTCTCTCTCTCTCTCCGATGGTCTCTTTCTCTCTGATGGTCTTTCTCTTTCTCTCTGGTCTTTCTCTCTCTCTGATGGTCTTTCTCTCTAATCGTCTTTCTCTCTGATGGTTTTTCTTCCTCTCTCTTTCTAGCCCTCTCTGATGTTTTTTTCTCTCTTCCCTTTCTCTGTCTGTCTGTCTGTCTGTCTGTCTGTCTGTCTGTCTGTCTGTCTGTCTGTCTGTCTGTCTGTCTGTCTGTCTGTCTGTCTGTCTGTCTGTCTGTCTGTCTGTCTGTCTGTCTGTCTGTCTGTCTGTCTGTCTGTCTCTCTCTCTCTCTCTGATGGTCTCTCTCTCTCTCTCCGATGGTCTCTCTCTCTCTCTCTCCTCCGATGGTCTCTCTCTCTCTCTCTCTCTCTCTCTCTCTCTCTCCGATGGTCTCTCTCTCTCTGATGGTCTTTCTCTCTCTCTCTGATGGTCTTTCTCTCTCTCTCTGATGGTCTTTCTCTCTCTCTCTGATGGTCTTTCTCTCTCTCTCTGATGGTCTTTCTCTCTCTCTCCGATGGTCTTTCTCTCTAATCGTCTTTCTCTCTGATGGTTTTTCTCCCTCTCTCTTTCTCTCCCTCTCTGATGGTTTTTCTCCCTCTCCCTTACACAGTCTGTTTATCACTCCTAAAGCAGTACTCAGTCATAGCAAGCGCACATAAACAACTGCTTAGAGAGGGGGGGAAGACAGACACACACACACACTTCTTGCTTTTGTAGATACTGACACATGAGAACATGCAGAGACAGACAAATGTACCCAGACTGATAACAAAAACAGCAGGCCTATTGCATCCTGGGAAATCCTGGTTATTTCCCCAAGCTTCCCCAAAAGGCTGTTCTTCACTACCCACTACCTAACACACACACCCTTACCGCCCACACCCCGGGGTTCCTCTCAGAAGAGAAACAAAACCATTTGTAATGACCTAAGAACTAACAGCACACTGGAGGTATGGAAACTGTCTGTTTTTATGCTTTTTGGGGGGGGGCTCAGTGTATGTGTGTGTGTTTTTACAGTACTTGTGTGAGATCGTGTGTGTGTGTGTGTGTGTGTTAGTACTATTTGTGAGCCAATGAGAGCGTACCCCCCTCACTCCATCCCTGACTCACACACAAACACTCAAATGCACACACAAATACACACACACACGATCTCACACAAGTACTAGGGTTGAATGGCGGGAACCGGGATTTACTGCCCAATAACACTCTCTTTTCCCGGGTTAAATAACTGCGAGAAACAGGTAAATTATAATACATTATTTATATGTACAGCATGGCGTGAAATGGCGTTAAATTATATGCAATGTCTAAAGACAGCATCTTTTCAGCCTCTGCATGATGAATCAACGCTCAGAGTGGGGACAGACAGCCCATCTCAGTATGGAGCGCAATGCATATAGACCTATGTGTCATCTCATAACGTTTTTCTTGTGACAGGCAGGCCTACATTTGCTGCAGCATAGTCTATGCTACAGTAATATAAAGAGAGGATGTGCATCTAATTTATCCATCTCCATCTGGCTTTTGGAGGTCACCTGGTTTTTTAGTTGTAAAGATGATAAATAATTTTATTGCAGCTGCAGAGTTTTAAAACAGCCTATCACTCGAATATCATTGCTTTAAATCAGTGCAGGTGCGAGGAGTCTCTCGCAGTCTTACTATCTCTCCATTTACTCCATTCTAAAATAGATAATCCTCTTCTGGGTTGATATATAGCCCTGTATATAGATGTCCTAGCCTGCCTCTTTCAGGTAATACATTCAATGCAGTATTATCCTTATATTTAGATAATTAATTATGGGTTATGCATAATAAGCTTCTAACCTATAGCCCCGGTCTCTTGCGCAATACGCAAGCACCTGTGTTCCGCTGGCCTCTCCTTAAAAGACGTTCCTTAGCTCATGGAGTCCTATGCAGAAAACGCTAGACTAGAATAGCTCGCTAAGCATTTTTTTTTGGCATTTCTTATGCAGATAGACTATTCGAAGAGGGACGCAAGCTTTTTTTGCTGAATGTTAAATACAGTAGCCAATAGAACTCACGGGTAGTTTGAAAGAAGAGCGAACGAGCGATGACAGTAGGCTAAAGTTATTTATTCAGAACCATAACCATTCAATATTTGTTGAGAAAAGTGAAAGCCTTCTGCATCTAATTCTAGTCTTGTATTATTCAAGGATGATGATAAAGACAACAAAACGTATTTCAAATGTTGAAAGCGAGGAAGGAAAGAAGGAACAATAGAGAGAAAAAGGGAGGTAGGCTAATAACATTAAGGGCAATATTATGATAGATATACAGTGCATTCAGAAGGTTTTCAGATCCCTTGACCTCTTCCACATTTTGATACATTATAAATCAAATGAAATTATATTAGTCACTTCCGCCGAATACAGTGAAATGCAGTTTAAAAACAAAATACGGATAAGAATAAGAATAAGAAATTTAAGTAACACGTTAAGTTTTTCTCATCAATCTACACACAATTCTCCAAAATGATATAGCAAAAACTGTTTTTTAGAATTTTCTTTTTTAAATAAAAAATAAAAAACAGAAATACCTTATTTACTTTTTTACATCCTGTTTCCATTGATCATCCTTGAGATGTTTCTACAACTTGATTGGAGTCCACCTGTGACTAATGTTATTGATTGGACATGATTTGGAAAGGCCCACCCCTGTCTGTATAAGGTCCCACAAATGACAGCGCATGTCAGAGCAAAAAAAAAAGTCATGCGGTTGGAGGAATTCCGTAGAGCTCCGAGACAGGATTGTGTCAAGGTACAGATCTGGGGAAAAGTACCAAAACATTTCTGCAGCATTGAAGGTCCCAAAGATCACAGTGGCCTCAGTCATTCTTAAATGGAAAAAGTTTGGAACCACCAAGACTCTTCCCAGTGCTGGCCGCCCAGCCACACTGAGCAATTGGGGGAGAAGGGCATTGATCAGGGAGGCGACAAAGAACCCGATGGTCACTCTGACAGAGCTCCAGAGTTTCTCTATGGAGATGGGAGAACCTTCCAGAAGAACAAGAATCTCTTCAGCAGCACCAATTAGGCCTTCATGGTAGAGTGGCCAGACAGAAGCCATTCCTCAGTAAAAGGCACATGACAGCCCATTTGGAGTTTGCCAAAAGGCACTTAAAGGACTCTCAGACCATAAGAAACGAATGTGTACCAAACTCACTAAAAGTGGCAGTAATGAAGCCTATTTTGAAAAGCCAAACCTTGATCCAGAAAATATAAAAAACTATTAGCCAATATCGAATCTTCCATTCCTCTCAACATTTTTAGAAAAAGCTGTTACGCAGCAACTCACTGCCTTCCTGAAGACAAACAATGCATATGAAATGCTTCAGTCTGGTTTTAGACCCCATCATAGCACTGAGACTGCACTTGTGAAGTTGGTAAATTACCTTTTAATGGCACCAGACCGAGGCTCTGCATCTGTCCTCGTGCTCCTAGACCTTAGTGCTGCTTTTGATACCATCGATCACCACATTCATTGGAGAGATTGGAAACCCAAATTGGTCTACACGGACAAGTTCTGGCCTGGTTTAGATTTTATCTATCAGAAATATATCAGTTTGTCTCTGTGAATGGTTTGTCCTCTGACAAATTAACTGTAAATTTCAGTGTTCCTCAAGGTTCCGTTTTAGGACCACTATTGTTTTCACTATATATTTTACCTCTTGGGGATGTCATTCGAAAACATAATGTTATCTTTCACTGCTATGCAGATGACACACATTTCAATGAAACATGGTGAAGCCCCAAAATTGCCCTCGCTAGAAGCCTGTGTTTCCGACATAAGGAAGTGGATGGCTGCAAACTTTCTACTTTTAAACTCGGACAAAACAGAGATAATTGTTCTAGGTCCCAAGAAACAAAGAGATCTTCTGTTGAATCTGACAATTAATGTTAATGGTTGTGCAGTCGTCTGAAATAAAACTGTGAAGGACCTCGGTGTTACTCTGGACCCTGATCTCTCTTTTGACGAACATATCAAGACTGTTTCAAGGACAGCTTTTTTCCATCTACGTAACATTGCAAAAATCAGAAAATTTCTATCCAAAAATTATGCAGAAAAATGTATCCATGCTTTTGTTACTTCTAGGTTAGACTACTGCAATGCTCTACTTTCCGGCTACCCGGATAAAGCACTAAATAAACTTCAGTTAGTGGTAAATACGGCTGCTAGAATCCTGACTAGAACCAAAAAAATTATCATATTACTCCAGTGCTAGCCTCCCTACACTGGTTTTATGTTAAGGCAAAGGCTGATTTCAAGGTTTTACTGCTAACCTACAAAGCATTACATGGGCTTGCTCCTACCTATCTCTCTGATTTGGTCCTGCCGTACATACCTATACGTACGCTATGGTCACAAGATGCAGGTCTCCTAATTGTCCCTAGAATTTCTAAGCAAACAGCTGGAGGCAGGGCTTTCTCCTATAGAGCTCAATGTGAGAGACGCAGACTCGGTCTCAACCTTTGAGTCTTTACTGAAGACTCATCTCTTCAGTGGGTCATATGATTGAGTGTAGTCTGGCCCAGGAGTGTGAAGGTGAACGGAAAGGCTCTGGAGCAACGAATCACCCTTGCTGTCTCTGCCTCGCCGGTTTCCCTCTTTCCACTGGGATTCTCTGCCTCTAACCCTATTACAGGGGCGAGTCACTGGCTTACTGGTGCTCTTTCATGCCGTCCCTAGGAGGGGTGCGTCACTTGAGTGGGTTGAGTCACTGATGTGATCTTCCTGTCTGGGTTGGTGCCCCCCCCCTTGGGTTGTGCAGTGGCGGAGATCTTTTAAGGGCTATACTCGGCCTTGTCTCAGGATGGTAAGTTGGTGGTTGAAGATATCCCTCTAGTGGTGTAGGGGCTGTGCTTTGGCAAAGTGGGTGGGGTTATATCCTTCCTGTTTGGCCCTGTCCGGGGGTATCATCGGATGGGGCCACAGTGTCTCCTGACCCCTCCTGTCTCAGCCTCCAGTATTTATGCTGCAGTAGTTTATGTGTCGGGGGGCTAGGGTCAGTTTGTTATATCTGGAGTATTTCTCCTGTCTTATCCGGTGTCCTGTGTGAATTTAAGTATGCTCTCTCTAATTCTCTCTTTCTCTCTCTCTCTCTCGGAGGACCTGAGCCCTAGGACCATGCCTCAGGACTACCTGGCATGATGACTCCTTGCTGTCCCCAGTCCATCTGGCCGTGCTGCTGCTCCAGTTTCAACTGTTCTGCCTGGGGCTATGGAATCCTGACCTGTTCACTGGACGTGCTCCCTGTCCCAGACCTGCTGTTTTCAACTCTCTAGAGACAGCAGGAGTGGTAGACAAACTCTTAATGATCGGCTATGAAAAGCCAACTGACATTTATTCCTGAGGTGCTGACTTGCTGCACACTCGACAACTACTGTGATTATTATTATTTGACCATGCTGGTCATTTATGAACATTTGAACATCTTGGCCATGTTCTGTTATAATCTCCACCCGGCACACCCAGAAGAGGACTGACCACCCCTCATAGCCTGGTTCCTCTCTAGGTTTCTTCCTAGGTTTTGGCCTTTCTAGGAAGCAATGCTTCTACACCTGCATTGCTTGCTGTTTGGGGTTTTAGGCTGGGTTTCTGTACAGCACTTTGAGATATCAGCTGATGTACAAAGGGCTATATAAATACATTTGATTTAATTTTGATTTAATAAGAAACAAGATTTACTGGTCTGATGAAACCAAGATTGAACTCTTTGCCCTGAATGCCAAGCGTCACGTCTGGAGGAAACCTGGCACCATCCCTACCGTGAAGCAAGGTGGTACCAGCATCATGCTATGGGGATGTTTTCCCGCTGCAGGGACTGGGAGACTAGTCAGGATCGAGGGAAAGATGAATGGAGCAAAGTACAGAGAGATAATTTATGAAAACCTGCTCCACAATGCTCAGGACCTCAGACTGGGGGCGAAGTTTCACCTTCCAACAGGACAACGAACCTAAGCACACAGCCAAGACAACGCAGCAGTGGCTTTGGGACAAGTCTCTGAATGTCCTTGAGTGGCCCAGGCAGAAGCCGGACTTGAACTTGATCGAACATCTCTGGAGAGACCTGAAAATAGCTGTGCATCGACACTTCCCATCCAACCTGACAGAGTTTGAGAGGATATGTAGAGAAGAATGGGAGAAACTCTCCAAATACAGGTGTGCCTTGCTTGTAGTGTCATACCAAAGAAGACTCAATGCTGTAATCCCTGCCAAAGGTGCTTCAAGAAAGTACTGAGTAAAGGGAGAAATGTGATTTATTCCCGGGATGGAACATTTGTAAAATACCAGGAAAATACTCAATCGTAACACACACACGCACACACCAAAGCCATGTTCCGTGACACCGGTGGTCTGCTAAGAGCTCCAGGCCCATACATCATCCTCCTCAACACTCTTCACACTCCTCTACCTGCTTTGAACTAAGCACAGTTCACTGAGCTAACTACTGATGCTCTATAGGGATACGTACAGAAACCTCCACACCCCAAACTATGTAGTTGTGAAACTTCATGGGGCTCTCAATGGAAAACTCAACAGATGTTCAATGCAGGGTCCATCTTTCTTAATGCCTACCATTGTTTGGTGAGGCTGTCCTCACCTTTTTAGTTCTACTGTATATTTCAGTCATTGGTTTTACATCTGAATATCAAATGACTTAAACAGCTTCACCCTGCCAGTGGTCTAGATTGCATAACATGACTGTGGCTGGGATGAGGATTCATAACAGAGGGACTGAGGGTTTTGAAAACCGTGCTGTAAATCTCATTGGCTAGTGAGAGTGCTACAACATTCTGAATGAGTACAGTAAGTACAGTAATTAAGTGTCTTAGCAATTCCATCAGCATGCCACAGAGTTTACGCAATTACTCCGCTACGTTTCCTCCGGAATGGCTGATGGTGTGTGTGTGTGTGTGTGTGTGTGTGTGTGTGTGTGTGTGTGTGTGTGTGTGTGTGTGTGTGTGTGTGTGTGTGTGTGTGTGTGTGTGTGTGTGTGTGTGTGTGTGTGTGTGTGTGTGCTCAGAGTGTTTTGATGCATGCTTAGCTCTGAGGTCAAACAGTGTTACCCTCAGTCAACCACTGGAGCTCACATCCTCCCTGTTCATATGGGTCCTAATAGTTACAGTGGGCTCGCTAAAATTTGCGAATGAGCTATGACCCATTTCTGTGGTTCTGGAATGTTGTTAAACCATTGACATGTGCTGCTCTGTGTAAGGGGGAACAGAGGTTAAGGGTATAGGTAAAGTATTGGGCCCCCAAAAAGTGATTTTTTTTCTAAATATCGTGGAACTTTTTGCTGTATGTGTGAGGCCTGTACAGAAATGTTAACAGGGGTTTTCTGAGCTTAGGGCCACATGTCAGTGCCTGAACCTCCTGTCAACTACCCCCTCACTCTCCTCATAGTGTTGCCCCCTTGTGCAGACTGGGGTCCCCCACACACCCCCACCCCTGCCATAGGGGTCACCCCCCACACTTCCCTATGGTGCCCTGTCCAGTCAGGGCCTATGGGGACCAATGTTAGGACCCCCCTCCTTTGGCTCTCTCCCTTCCAGGAAACAAGGCCCTTCTCCACCACTCTGACCGCTGCAGTTCTTGACGGCTAAACAAATTCTGCCGAAATCCTTGTCTGTAATCCTTACTTCCACGCAGGGATCCCATTACGGCCTGTCTTGAGTAGGCCAGCTGTTCAAACACTGTGATTAATTAAAGGAATTATGTTTGTAAAACAATCCCCCAACCTCTCTCGCTCGGCCCCCTCCACCCCACCTCAGACCCCCAGTTCAGCTCAGCCTCAGCCAGGGGAGCGGTTAGCCATTATTAAGACCCCCAAGCGGCAGAGCGAACGGTCTCCTTGCATTAAGCATGATTCTCCCAGAGGTCCCCCACATTAGCAAGACAAACATCTCGGATGGAAGAGAGGAGAGGGGGTGGAGGTGACGGAAGGGAGGATAGGACCTCTCAGTCTAGCAGGAAAGGGTTGGAGGCCAGTAGAGTCGGGGCAGTGGTGTGGTGGGGGATGTATGTTTTATTGCTCCATTCCTTAGCAGGTGAGGTCTCTTGTTGCCAATTTAAAACTGGACGTTCTCTCTTGCCGTTCCTCCTCTGTCTCTCTCTCTTTTTGTCTCTCCCTGGTTCCTGTGAGCAGTGCAGGTGCTTGCTATTCATCATGAGTGAGACAGATGCCTCAACTCCCATCAGGCCATAGTGATCGGAGAGCTTGCTCATTCACACCGTCCCGCAGCGCCAGGGCCAGGGGTCACATGGGCCCCAGCGGCACCCCGGCGTCTGTCCGCACACACACACACACACACACACACACTTGCAAGCAAATACGCACAAACATTTGAATACACACACAGCTGCCTCATCACAGAGACCCCAGAGCACATAAAAGTCAGACTAAACTGGCTAGCTTTGGAGATACCAGAGAAGTTGGAGTGCTCACAGGTCATATAGCGTCCTGCTGAAAATATAGCACAGACACCAAGGAGGACGTAAACAACCTTGGCCACACCTAGCACAAATCAAGGCATGCTATGGACACTGTGCTCTGAACAACGTTATGGGTCTGTCTGCAAATGTGCACAGATGTTTCATCACAGAAACCTAAAGAGCTCATAAAAGTAATCTGACCAAAGCTCAGCAAACACAACCTAAGGAATTTGTACTTTCTAAACAGCCAGTAGGGAGTTCCATATGTTATTTCTATGACGAGTATGGATTGTGTCTGCCTAATAACATCTGCACTGCAAAGTTCTTGGTGAAAGAATTAGGGCACGGGCCTACAACATGGCCCCTTGCTACCTGGGCTACCGACCTATTTCTACTATGAATGCCGACTCCGGTCACCTCAGGTCTCAGACATCAAACAGACTGCTGTCACTGGCTCTCACTGGGTCTAAGCGCTTAAATCCTGTTGCTCGACTTGCTTCACACTACAGTCCCAGTCTCAGGACCTCAAGAGGGGGAAATGTCCTCCTTAAAACACAGCCTTATCTCCAGCCCCTGGCCCCGGACTTAGCTCAACTTACTGGGATAGACAGCCGATTCTCCACTTAAAACAATGGAGGCAATTGTGGAGGAAAACATTTAAATGGACAAAAAAGTTGAAAAGGCAAATGGGGGATTTGACCGATTTAGTTATTTACAGTAATTGACTTGATCTTTCCAGTCCTGTCTGTTGAAATCTACTCTTATTTCCTTCATGTGAGGTAACCAAAGAGACAAAGAGTGGGGTAGCTGGAGGCCCGGCGCTAAGCTGACAGACTGCAATGCGGAAAGGTGAAACTTGAAACAGTGGTATTACAGCGCTCCTGAGCGGCTTATGTCAGCCCGGGCTCTTCCACTCCTGATTCAGGAAAATCTGGGATTCTTGGGAGGTATTAGATGACTCCAACCGGAAATCCCCTCTCTGTGACCGCCAGCGTTTGTTTTTCTTAGCTGGGCCTCGAGATGGGTGGCATTCCGGGCTTGGCCTTCGCTCTCTCACTTCCAGATGCCCAGGAGGGAATCGTTAGCACTGGTTTTCATGCCCGGCTGGCATCGTGTGGACAGGATCCAGCCTCTAACAAGCTGAGAAAACCAGCTACAGCTATATTACACTTCCCTACCACCACCTCGTCTTCACTCGTCCTCCTCTACCTCCACCTTGCCCCGTAGCAAAGGCTGTACCTTCTGACTGAGTAGAGGGCCACACAGGATGGTGGCTCAGAGGCCTTCCTGTTGTCATGGACACACATGTAAATCTCACACCCTCCTCTGTTCTGTTCTGCCAGCTGCCCTACACCGTTTCTAGGCTTGAGCCAAGAGGCAGCCAGGCAGGCAAGGAGGCAGGCAGGAGAAGAGGCATGAAGATAGAGGAAGGCAGGAGGATAGGCAGAGAGGCAGGCAGGCATGCTTTAGGAGCTAGATATTAAAATGCCCCCCCCTGGTCGACCGACGGGGTGGTTTGTGGTGACAGAATCCTGTTTTAATGAAGCCAGAGGACTGGGCTTCACTGTGCTCTGAGGGGCTGATCTGGACCTGCTGTTCCCCTTCTGCACTGTCTGCCTGCCTGCCTGTCTACCTGCCTGTCTGTCTACCTGCATGTCTGCCTGCCTGCCTGCCTGGAAACAACTCAGAGAAAGTGGGAGTAAGGAAAAAAGTAAAAGAGAAGAGAAGGGGAAAACATCTTGAGCTGGAAGCGTTCCTTTATCGTGGCGAATCTCTGTTGCACCTGTGATGACAACCCCTTGTGTGCAGTGTAGTGATTGCGTAATGTTGGGGCTGGGGTAGCGCTGCATGGCTACAGAAAGGGAGAGAATGACATAAAATGTTCCAACAACCTGTAAATCCATGACAAGACACATACAGTCACCCTGAAACCCAGCTCCCCCCATGGAGTACACGGGGAGTGAGATGGGAGGGGTACAGCTGGGACAGGAATCCTCCCCGTCCCCGCACCAAACCCTTCTGCCCTTTCCTGCTCCTCTCACAAACACACACACACACACACACACACACACACACACACACACACACACACACACACACACACACACACACACACACACACACACACACACTACAGGCCAGTGCATCTTTCCCACTCTTCCACACAAGTTGTTGTTTAAAAGCATAATAGTAACCAGACTGTAATCACATTATTGCACACATGGTGATTTTGACAAGTGGAGGGAAGTCATGTGCTGGGGCTTTGGCTACGTTCACATACACCACTCTACCAGCTGTGAGCTCAGTCCTTCCTCCCCACCACCCTCCCCTGCCCCCCTTTCAGACCCCAGACTATGTGCTGCTCCAGTCCACATCGCTCTGCTCTGGGTTCTGGATGTGTGTCTCTTGCTACGGAGTGTAGGCTACATGGATGAGGGAAGGCATTCATTTGTCCACCTAAATGTTGAGGGTGTCTTTCTAACCCTCATCAAAGCTTTGATGTTTGGTACCTTTTTGTGGACAGGTATAATTTGGATGTGATTTACATCTGTCCTCCTATGAGCCAAACACTTCCTTTGATCTTCCTAGCTGGTTGGGTCCAGAAATTATCTGTACTGTGTGTATGTATGGTTATAATTTGATGTGTACTCGGTGTGTGTGTGTGTATACTGTACATGTGTGCAGGCGAATGTGTATTACATCTGTGCATGCAAATGTGTGTGCGGCAGTGACTAGATGGGGATGGGGCCTGGAGATGGCCATGCTGTCAGTCCCCAAGCTGCAGGCCACTTAACCAGTCTCATGCCTCAGTATAACATGAGAGAGGGAAAAGGTGGACGACGGAGCGCTTGCTCTTCCCATCTTCTCTTTCATTCTTTCTGAGGTGTGGATGCGCTCACAGTCGCACTGCAAGATTAGGCTGCCGGGTGAGCCTCCCTCTGTCAGCTGTGTGTGTGTGGGGGGTGGGGGGTTGAACTCATTTCTAGACCTATTTCTACAATGTTACCTGCACTTTACTTGTACATGGGCCAACTGCAATTCTTCTTATTGTACAAAATCAATATAATCTCACATTACCATTCACAGCTGGACGACAAACTGAAATCATGCTTGAAAATGGTGCACACGCAGTAATATCTCATCTATAAATGCTCACAGGTTCACCTCTGCCTCTTCTTAGCTCTCTGTAGGACCTTGGTCAAAACACAAAATAATGTTCACAGTTTAGTCATCTCAGTGTCACGTTGACAGGAGCAGGAATGCGTAATAGGGTTTTTATTATACCCCAAATTACGGCGTGCCGTGTAAAGGCACAGGGACGAAGACCAAACAAACACTAAACAAAACATACGGTTGAAACCCAAACAAAAGAGTGAGGAGTACCTTGAATAAATAACACACTTGCACAGTGATTAACACACGGGACGAGACCCGTAATCATCTGTGCAATCCACAAGGGCACGAAAGCCCAAAACACACATCACAGGTACTCACATGTACCAACAGATATTGTAACAATAATGGACAGCACCATGGTGAACAAAGGGCACATATATACAAATACAATCAGTGGGAATAGAGGCCAGGTGTGCGCAATGAAAGTGCCAGAGGGATCCGTGACACTCAGGAATGGCTTTGTTTGACATTCCCTTCAGAGAGAAATATATTGTGACGATGCCTGGAAAAATGATGCCCATATTTGCCTAGTATTTAAGTTTCGGAGGCCCAAAGAGCCGAAACCGCTCCGCCGCCTCGCTATCGGGCTTAGATAGAGATAAGGGTTGTTTGTGGCAAAGCATGGTGGTGGGGGAGACTGAGAAACAGGCAGGCTGAAGTACACCTCCTCAGACTGTTATCTTGTCTCCGCCACGTGGGATTGCTGCACAGTGCAACGCTAATCTGAGATAACATGTGGGAGGGAAACGTGTGAGGTATCACAATAAGTGCTGAAGTACATCTCCTTATCGGCACAAGTGGGCGTCTTAGCTTAAATCCTAACACGGTATTAATGTGTGTGTGTGTGTGTGTCTGTGTGTTTATGAGTGTCTGTTTGTGTGTGTGTGTGTGTGTGTCTGTGTGTGCATGCGTGCGTAACCTCAGGAGGCCCTCAGGAGGCTGAAAAGATTTGGCATGGGCCCTAGGATCCTTCAAAAGTTCTACAGCTGCACCGTTGAGAGCATCTTGACTAGTCGATTTATTCAAAGTTATATGCACACTACCGGTACCGTTTGGGGTCACTTAGAAATGTCCTTGTTTTTGGAAGAAAATCCTTTTTTTTGTCAGTTAAAATAAGATCAAATTGATCAGAAATACACTGTAGACATTGTTAATGTTGTAAATGACTATTGTAGCAAGAAACAGCTGATTTTTTATGGAAATCTACATAGGCGTACAGAGGCCCATTATCAGCAACCATCACTCCTGTGTTCAAATGGCACGTTGTGTTAGCTAATCCAAGTTTATCATTTTAAAAGGCTAATTGATCATTAGAAAACCCTTTTGCAATTATGTTAGCACAGCTGAAAACTGTTGTGCTAAGTAAAGAAGCAATACAACTGGCCTTCTTTTGACGAGTTGAGTATCTAGAGAATCAGCATTTGTGGGATCGATTACAGGCTCAAAATGGCCAGAATCAAAGCACTTTCTTCTGAAACTTGTCAGTCTATTCTTGTTCTTAGAAATGAAGGCTATTCCATGCGAGAAATTGCCAAGAAACTGAAGATCTCGTGCAATGCTGTGTACTACTCCTTTCACAGAACAGCGCAAACTGTCTCTTGTCCCGCCCTGACCTTAGAGATCCTTTTTATGTCTCTATTTTGGTTTGGTCAGGGTGTGAGTTGGGGTGGGCATTCTATGTTTTGTGTTCTATGTTTTCTATTTCTTTGTTTGGCCGGGTATGGTTCTCAATCAGGGACAGCTGTCTATTGTTGTCTCTGATTGGGAACCATACGTAGGTGCCCTTTTTTCACATCTGTTTTTGTGGGAGGTTGACTTTGTTTAGAGCACTTTGCTTGTGAGCTTCACGTTTTGTTTTTGTAGTGCTTATTATTTTGTTTGGCGTCATTTGGATTAATAAAGGAAATGTACGCTCACCACGCTTCACCTTGGTCCGCTCCTTCCAACAACCGTGACAGAACCTCCCACCACCAAAGGACCAAGCAGCGTGGTGAAAGGGACTCCTGGACAGGTGAGCAGCGCTATCTGGAGTATGAGACAACCTGGGAGGAGATAGAGAGGTGGTCGGTCGACCCAGGGAGAGTGCCGGAGCCCGTCTGGGATTCTCTAGAACAGTGTGAGGAGGGACACTGGAGAATGGAGTTGGCGACACGAAAACGGCTGGCAAGGAAGCCCGAGAGACAGCCCCAATTTGTTTTTGGGGGGGGTGCACATGGGGAGTGTGGTAGAGTCAGGTCGTAGACCTGAGCCAACTCCCCGTGCTTACCGTGGCGAGCATGGGACTGGTCAGGTCCCGTGCTATGGGGTGATGTCGAGGCGGAGCATTCACAGGCCGGTGTGCTCTGTGCCAGTGTCCCGCATTTGCCGGGTGGAAGCTGGCATCCAGCCAGAACGTGTGGGGCCAGCTCTGCACTCGAGACCGCCAGTGCGCCTCCACGGCCCAGTGTATCTGGTGCCTCTGCCAAGGAAGAGGCCTCCTGAATGTCTCCCCAGCCTGGTGAGGGCTGTGCCTGCTCCCAGAGCCAGGTCTCCTGTGTGTCTCCCCAGCCCGGTGAGTCCTGTGACTGCCTCCAGCCCGGAGCTTCCAGAGTCGCTCTCCAGGCAGGAGCTTCCAGAGTCGCTCTCCAGCCCGGAGCTGCCAGAGTCTCCCTCCTGTCTACAGCTGCCAGTCTCCCTCCTGTCCAGAGCTGCCAGAGTTTGTTTTTGGAGTGCTTATTGTTTTGTTTGGTGTCATTTGGATTAATAAAGGAATTGAATGCTCACCACGCTGCACCTTGGTCCGCTCCTTCCAACAACCGTGACATCTCTAAACAGAATAGAGAAAAGAGTGGGAGGCCCCGGTGCACAACTGAGCAAGATGACAAGTACATTAGAGTGTCTAGTTTGAGAAACAGACGCCTCACAAGTCCTCAACTGGCAGCTTCATTAAAAATAGTACCCGCAAAACACCAGTCTCAACATCAACGGTGAAGAGGCGACTCTGGGATGCTGGCCTTATAGGCAGATTTCCTCTGTCCAGTGTCTGTGTTCTTTTGCCCATCTTAATATTTTCTTTTTATTGGCCAGTCTGAGATATGGCTTTTTCTTTGCAACTCTGCCTAGAAGGCCAGCATCCCGGAGTCGCCTCTTCACTGTTGACATTGAGACTGGTGTTTTGCGGGTACTATTTTTAATGAAGCTGCCAGTTGGGGACTTGTGAGGGTGTAGGCTATAGTGTACAAATCTGTGTAGTCTATCGTGTACATATCTAAGTCAAATACCTCATACCCCTGCACATCGACTCGGTACTAGTACCCTGTGTATATAGCCAAGTTGTCATTACTCATTGTATATTTATTGTTGTTATATTACTTATTACTTTTCTATTATTTCTAAAAAATGTATTCTCTCTGGATTGTTGGGAAGGCCCCTCAGTAAGCATTTCACTGTTAGTCTACACCTGTTGTTTACCAAGTATGTGACAAATGCAATTTGATTTGATTTGATACATGTCTGTGCCGACCATTTTGTAAAAGAAATATGTATGTCAGTGGAAATATACAGAATTGAATCCGAGACCAAGAGAATAAGTTACAGATTTGAACCTTGACAGCGAATGTGTTTCTGTGTGTTTATATGTATTTGCCTGCCTGTTTTATATTTCAGTTCAGCATGTATTTGTGAAGAAAGAGGGCCAGCGAGAGCACACATATACCAGGCCGCAGTTAGTGAACAGGCTATAATTTCTACTTCCTTTGAAGTCTGAAGTGTGTGTGTGTGTGTGTGTGTGTGTGTGTGTGTGTGTGTGTGTGTGTGTGCTTCTGTGCATGCGTGTGTGTGTCTGGGAAATATAGGCTACACTAAAATAAACATGACTACACCAGCCTACACTGAAGTAATCTGGGCCGCTGACCTTAGATGGCACCAAGTACCATGGACCATCCATGCTGAATTTGAGATTTACTGTCATGGATTCTTTGGAGCCAAAATGGTGGACAGTTGGCCAAACTGTACTGTATTTATGTGACTCAGGCTCTGGACCATAGTCTCATCAGCACAACTCATTTAGCAGATGTCCCTGCTCTTCCTGTCTATAGGCACTAAGGCCGCGATGAAGGGGGACAAATCCCTCCACTCATCACTGGAGAGATACAGTAGAGATGAATGGGTGGTTGCCAGGGAGTCATTTGTGGGTACAACTGTGCTGTGGGTGGTTGGACCCAGTGCTCCACTTCTGTGGTTCATCCACTGCTCCTAATGGTTGGATTACATGGCTGGACCTGGAGGGTCACTCTTGTAAGGAGGTACTGAGTGTATGGGAACAGATTGGGAAATATTCTGTCACAGCTAACATAAATGATGTTTCCTTACCCCATTTTATGTGTGTGTGCGTGTGTGTGTGATGTGTAGATGGAGAAATGTAGTGAAGTTGTGATTATGAGACAGTTTTGATCAGGGCCTCTGCTTAGTAACACTCCACAGATAACCATCTAAGTTGGGAACATCAAAGAAGCCTCAAATTAGGGAACCATTTTGTTCAAAACAACAGGTACCTGGAGAAATGAGGAAGTCCCTTTGTGTTGCAGGAAATACAATGCCATGAGTCATAGATGGACTCACAAACAATATTGGCTCACAAAGTGACTGACTCACTAGCTGAAGAACTCCAAATGACCTTGGGTAAAAAGGATCTGTGGCATACAATCATGTTGTTTCCTCTCACAGTAAGTGGCTCAAGATAGATTTTTTTTCTAAAATAACAGATCTAAGATCAGTATTGTGTATTATACCTAATGTTAATCCTTGAGAGAGAAAAGGCTAACCTGACAAACCAGTGCTATAGGGCAGAGTTTCTTAAACTCAGTCCTAGGGACCCCAAGGGGTGCACGTTTTTTGTTTTTACCCTAACACTACACTGCTGATTCAAATGATAAAAGCTAGTTGATCATTTGAATCAGCTGTGTAGTACTAGTGAAAAACCAGAACGTGCACCCCTTGGCGTCGGTTTTCTTCTGGTGAAAGAGAGGCGGACCAAAATGCAGCGTGGTTAGTTTTGTACATCTTTAATAAAGATGAAAATACAACAATCTACAAAACAAGAAAAAACCAAAACAGTCCTCTGGTGCCACAAACACAAAGACAGGAACAATCACCCACAAGAGACCTAAAGAATACGGCTGCCTAAATATGGTTCCCAATCAGAGACAACGATAAACACCTGCCTCTGATTGAGAACCACTCTAGGCAACCATAGACTTACCTAGAGTACTACTCTAACCACAATCCCATTACTACAAACAACCCCAGACAAAACAAACCACATAAATCCCCATGTCACACCCTGGCCTCACCAAAATACTAACGAAAACACAGAATACTAAGGCCAGGGCGTGACAGTACCCCCAAAGGAGCGGACCCAGACCCTCCTCCATAGGGGAGGGTCTGGGTGGGTGTCTGTCCACGGTGGCGGCTCTGGCGCTGGACGTGGACCCCATTCCAACATAGTCTCTGTCCACCTCCTTCGCGTCCCTTGATTGGCGACCCTCGCCGCCAACCCAGGCCTACTAACCCCAACAAAGGGCCTACCTGGACTGAGGGGTGCCTCACGACTGAGGAAGCTCAGGACTGAGGGGAAGCTCAGGACTGAGGGGAAGCTCAGGCAGGTTGATGGATCTGGCAGATCCTGGCTGGTTGGTGGTTCTGGCAGATCCTGGCTGACTGGCGGTTCCGACAGATCCTGGCTGACTGGCGGATCCTGGCAGACTGGCGGATCCTGGCAGACTGGCGGCTCCGGCAGATCCTGGCTGACTGACGGCTCTGGCAGATCCTGGCTGACTGGCAGTCCTGGCAGATCCTGGCTGACTGGCGGATCCTGGCTGACTGACGGCTCTGGCAGATCCTGGCTGACTGGCAGTCCTGGCAGATCCTGGCTGACTGGCAGTTCTGGCAGATCCTGGCTGACTGGCGCCTCCTGGCTGAATGGCGGATCCTGGCTGAATGGCGGATCTGACGGATCCTGGCAGACTGGCGGCACTGGCGGCTCCTGGCTGACTGGCGGCTCTGGGCTGACTGGCGGCACTGGCGGCTCCTGGCTGACTGGTGGCACTGGCGGCTCCTGGCTGACTGGCGGCTCCTGGCAGACTGGCGGCACTGGCGGCTCCTGGCAGACTGGCGGCACTGGCGGCTCCTGGCAGACTGGCGGCACTGGCGGCTCCTGGCAGACGGGTGGCTCAGGTGGCACAGACGGGTAGCTCAGACGGCGCTGGGCAGACGGGAAGCTCCGGCAACGCTGGAGAGGAAGGCTCCGGCAGCGCTGAACTGATGGGCTCTGGCGCCTCTGGACTGAGGGGCTCTGGCGCCTCTGGACTGAGGGGCTCTGGCGCCTCTGGACTGAGGGGCTCTGGCGCCTCTGGACTGAGGGGCTCTGGCGCCTCTGGACTGAGGGGCGGAAACTCCGGTAGCGCCGGACAGGCGGGAGCACCTGTGTTGATGGGACGGAGAGACAGCCTGGTGCGGGGTGCCGGCACTGGTGGTACCGGGCTGGGGACACGCACCTCAGGGCGAATGCCTTGCATACTATGCCAAACCAACAGCCTTTTCTCTATTCTGCCCAATACATCCTCAACACTCTCAGACTCAGCACTCAGCTTCGCCGACAGCTCCAATTCCATCCATGGCTCCTTACGGTAAACAGGGGGAGTTGGCTCAGGTCTGACTCCTGACTGCCACACTCTCCCTGTGCCACCCCCCCAAGACATTTTTGGGGCTGCCTCTCGGGCTTCCAGCCGCTCTGCCGTGCTAGCTCCTCCTGCTGCTGCTTTTGCTGCTGCTGCTGTTGCTCCTGCTGCACCTGTTGCTTCTCCTGCTGCTGCTGTTGCTGCTGCCTCTGTTTACCACGCCGCTTGGTCCTTGGTTGGTGGGTGATTCTGTAACGGTTTTCTTCTGGTGAAAGAGAGGCGGACCAAAATGCAGCGTGGTTAGTTTTGTACATCTTTAATAAAGATGAAAATACAACAATCTACAAAACAAGAAACGTGAAAAAACCAAAACAGTCCTATCTGGTGCCACAAACACAAAGACAGGAACAATCACCCACAAGAGACCTAAAGAATATGGCTGCCTAAATATGGTTCCCAATCAGAGACAACGATAAACACCTGCCTCTGATTGAGAACCACTCTAGGCAACCATAGACTTACCTAGAGTACTACTATAACCACAATCCCATTACTACAAACAACCCCAGACAAAACAAACCACATAAATCCCCATGTCACACCCTGGCCTCACCAAAATACTAATGAAAACACAGAATACTAAGGCCAGGGCGTGACAGCGTCCCCATGATCGAGTTTGGGGAACCCTGCTATAGGACCTTAAGCTTGACCTTACAACCCTCTTCAACTCCTCTCAAACTTCAGATGAATCATAACAAACCAAAAATAATGTTCAGCCCTAATGGAAGCAAATCTCTCATTTGGAAAAACTTACTTGAAACAAAACCTGGCTGTCAGGCTATCATGAATCTCCAGAGTGAGTTTTGCAACATCACCTGAGAGTTGGCATGGTTTGGCGTTGTCTGCTCTTGCTTCGTGGACAATGTCCGCCCCTGGGGCCCCCATGGCCAGATAAAATTCTGTCGAGGCCCAGATAGAGGCCCCTGAGCTGTGAATCCCCATGCTTGGCAGGATGGAGGGCTGTGATAAGGCAAGATAACTTACCTGTGTACAGATGGAAGCAGAGACAATGTCCAACCTAGATTAGAGAGGAGGGGAAGATGTCCAAATGAGATGCATAGTTTCCTCCAGAAGGAAAACACGAGATAAACACAAGCAAGATTAAAGGATTTTTGATCTTGTTGTGTTTGATTCACTGCTGGATCTT